>NW_010319045.1:0-2508 GCF_000700745.2 Antrostomus carolinensis | reverse complement strand
ATTCCTGGTTTACAAGCAGAGAGTTGAAGCACAAAAATTTGTTCCAGTTGACACAGCTGACAACTGAGGGATCAAAGCATCTGAGTAAAGATCCCCCACTTTGGTTTTCTTTTGTGCCAACAGCATGAGAAACTCCCTGGCTATTACCATAGGTAGTCTTGGGCAAGTGTTTATTCTGTAACTAAATTACAGCATCGCAATTCCATGATAATTCCTTTAATAATTAAAATTAAAACCATGTCACTGGATTAATGTATTCATCAACACAGTGTACTTTGAAGACAAAGCAAGTGTTGGTAGTAGGCACAATATAAACAGATGGGCTAGACTATATACTATTTAATTTCTATCAACTTTAAAAAAAATGTAGAACTCGTATTTTTTAATGGCTGCCATGAAAGGATACTGAAATAAACTGTGTTAATAGATTATCAACTACAAATAAAGTCCATTAAAACTGATTTGTAAAGCCATGATATGACTAAGGTTCTGATCCTTCCCTGTTTTTTAAAATGATTCACACAGCATAAACTCTTTATACTTGAGTCCACATACACGCTGCTGTTGCTGGGAAAATAAGGTATTTATTTCATTGTTGTATCATCCATCTGGTTTTAAAGATAATTATCGCTGTGATTTCTGCTTGCTGCTTTGGTTTTGGTTGTTTGCTTTATGGAGCACAAGCAAAACTAAATGTAGGAGTGTCCAGGTTTCGGTTTTATTAAGCACTAACCATAATGTACGCATCTGTCCAACACTAGAACATTACAAACAAAGATCCTTAACAATTTCAGATTCTGTCATGTAAGAGCTCTTAATCCATATTTAAAAGTTATTAGTCCTGTCTGAGACAAGAATTCTCCATGACTTCCCAAAGAAGAGACTCCAGCAGATCACTGGTGAGGCCACACCTGGAGTGCCGTGTCCAGTGCTGGGCTCCCCAGTACAAAAAAGAGATGGAGCTACTGGAGAGAGTCCAGCACAGGACCAGGAAGGTGACGAAGGGACCAGAGCATCCCTCCTATAAGGAGAGGCTGAGCGAGCTGGGACAGTTCAGCCTGGAGAAGAGAAGGCTCCGGGGGATCTCATCAGTGTGAAGGGAGGGCACACAGAGGACAGAGCCAGGCTCTTTCCAGTGGTGCCCAGTGATGGGACCAGAGGGGATGGGCACAATCTGAAACACGGGAGGTTCCTCCTGAACAATAGCAGACACTTTTTCACTGTGAGGGTGACCGAGTGCTGGTGCAGGTTGCCTGAGGAGTATCTCCAAGGATGGAGATACTCAAAAGACATCTGGCCACAGACCTGGGCAACTGGCTCTGGGTGGCCCTGCTTGAGCAGGGAGGTTGGACCAGCTGAATCCCAGAGGTCCCTGCCACCCTCAACCCTGCTGTGATTCTGTGATCTGACTGCTCACTCCGTTACAGCAGAGTGGTATCGGAGTGTTCGGCTACAGAACCAGAGGCATGAGCTGTCAGCAGGATTTCTGCCGGAGTATGAACCAGGTCAGGTCAAATCTGTAACATGTCATGCGGTAATACTGACTGCAAAGATGTCAGTGTGGAACAGGGCTCCTCAACACAGCTGATGCACTGTCCACGTGTCTGTTTGCTAGGACAGAGTTAATTTTCTTCTTAGTAGCTAGAACAGCTGTGTTTTAGTTTCAGTGCAGGATTTGTTATGAGAAGAGTGTTGATAAGGTACTAATGTGATTAGTTGCTGCTGGAGCCCAAGGCCATTGTGTTTGGGTAGTTTGCAAGTGCAAAGGACTGGAAGGGAGAAGCCTAGTAAATAGCAAAACCCCAAATGGGATTGGATATGCCAATAAGATATTGCATATCATATCACATCATGTTCACAATATTAACCAGGGTTAACTGGAAATTGGGGGTGTTCTCTCGGGGATCGCTCGGGCTCGCTCTTCTGGGGTTTTGGTTCGGGACTGTCTCGGCTCTGGGATCACTGGCTGGCACAGGCTGGGCATCGTTCAGTGGGCGGTGAGCACTGTGTATCACTCATTTGTATAGTCTGTTATCACTGTTGTTATCATTATCATTTTATTTTAATTAGAAAATAGCTTTTATCTCAACCCATGAGTCTCCTTGCCCTTTTCTTTCCAAGCCTCTCCCCTGCTCCCTGGAAGGGAGAATGAGAGAGCAGGCTGCTTGGCTGCAAACCAAAAGGGTGAAACCACCACATCTACCAGTCACAAAGCTCGTGAATGCACACTCACTTACCTTTTAATGATCATTGTAAGAGGTTCCCATGCATTTTGCTCACCTCCACCCAACTGCCAGAACTTCTGTTCCCTGGAGACACACTCACTCACTCACTCACTCACTCGCTCACATCGGAACAGCAAGAGAAGCAAAGAATCCCAAAAGCTGAACAACTCTTTAATTAAAGACGTTTCCTGATGGCTTTAATTAAAGCAAATACGCAAAATAACAAAAAAAAACTCATAAAACCCCCAGCTGTTGCAATAAACCCCTCACGCATCCCCGCATC
>NW_010319044.1:0-11454 GCF_000700745.2 Antrostomus carolinensis | reverse complement strand
TGGCCTTCTGGGCTGCAAGCGTACATTGCTGAGTCACGTTGAGCTTCTCGTCCACCACCACTCCCAAGTCCCTCTTTTCAGAGCTGGTCACTTGATCACAATCCCTCAGCACTGATATAAAACCAGAGGTTTGATAATGGAGGGCTGTTCAAACTGGCAGACAAATAAATAAAACAATGATAGAGAACTGAAATTGGACAAATCCTGACTAGAAAAAAACAAACAAAAACAACAACATGATTTTTTTAGAAGTGAGAGTAATTAACCAGTGTATATAGGGGCTTCTTGGAGATTTCTCCATTCATTAGCAATATGCAAAAAGAAAAAAAAAAAATCCCTGAAATATACTCTGTATTTCCAAGAAAAGCAATTCAGTGTGATCCTGCAGCCCATAGCATGCAGGAACTCAGACTAATGATGCCACGGGCTCCTTCTCACTTCATAATCTCTGAAACAATGAGCAAGTTACTCCAAACTGATAGCAGAAGGTAAGGTGCTGAACATACTGATACACCATTTGGGAATGTTATTCAGCAAGCTCTTAATTATGGTTTGCAATGACTAAGCAGATCAATGGAAAGACTCCTCGTGACAACATCACCTTGAGTAAATCACTGTCTACAAGACACACCTTCACTCCCTTTGTTCTTCAAGGAGCAAAATCCTCTTTGCAGATGCCTTTTGCCCCTTGTCGTGCCTACAGCTCTTTGCCTTCCACCAGTGAAAGGAACTTAGCACTAAGACAGGAAGGATTTGTGAGTTTTAACTCACTAATGATTGTACAGTGCTTTAGGAGCCTCATCTGGGAGATTCAGTCTATGCCTGTGCAATCCCACTCACTTATTCCCCTAGACAAATGGGGGGAGGCACTTGCCTCCTCATATCTGGCAGCTACTGCAATAATAACTTTCGAAATTGATTTTGGCAGAGAATTTTAAAAATTAAAACTGTCCCAGCTTTAAAGGCTAGAACAGGGATTAGACAAGGCTGATTGATCTGGTAATTCACAGGGAAATGAAAAGTTCCTTCAGTCATGACTGTGTATCATTCGTTGAATAAAGAGAGTCACTGCCTGAAACATTCCCAGTTCCGTGTACCTAGAAAAAAAAAAGTGCCGTTCTTCCTGTGGCCAAGCGCAGAGCCACTCTTTGGATCATGGAATAATGTCATAAGGGCTTGGTCTGATTCATTTTAAGAGAGGAGGTTTTCATATCAGTGAACAAGGCAGTTCAGAAAATAATTCAGCCTCTACCCCATCAGTGATTTCACATCTAAAATTATAACAAAAGCTGCTGGAAGGGAAACAGGCCCACTGCCCAGCTGCCTTTCTTTGCCTATCTACTTGGAAACCAATCTTGCAGAAAGCTCTTCACTTCTAGACTGAAATAAATATGAATGAACAATGGTTAGGATGTTCCAGAACTGACAGTCAGTCAGTAATGTGGTAATGTGGTTGTACTGGAAGGGAAGAGAGGGACTGGTGGAGAGAGAAGTCCGTGTGTGTGGATTCCTTTGACAGTGGGTTTGCTTTGCTGAATAATTCCTTGTAGTACTGAAAAGCTTTCTTTTCAAAGACTTCCAACTTTTTTATACATGGAGAGATAAAACTGTCCTTATCTTAGAGCTGCCAAGAGTTACAAAAAGGGAAATGTAACTGTCCTTATCTCAGAGCTGCCAAGAGGTACAGAGAAAATGAACTGCTCGAGACCACACAGGAGGACTGCCTAATGTAAGGCACTTAACTGAAAGACCTAAACTGTAGTTCTCATGCCAACCTACAGCTAATGGAAAGAGATATGACTTCATCTGCTCTCTGGTGTGGTGCGTTCCCCTAGTTGACTATAGCAGCTGATGAGGCTTTATCTAAGGGTGGATGGGCTGAGGTTAAGAGCTCAGCCCAATCTCTTTATGCTTTATTTTAGCAGAAATTCCCTCCACAGAACTCACTTAAATCAGTGGGAAACCCCTCAGGGATGCCCAATACGCTTAGAAGAAAACCATGCAGCTGAAGATCCAGGCCTTGGTGTTTAACACTTTGTTGTCTAGATTTTCAAAACAGTTCAGCTGCTGGTATCAACCCATTGCCAGGACTGTTTAATTCAGCCTGATTGGGAATGGGTGTCATTTCCTGTGGGACAGCCCGAGGCTGGGGAGATGCAGCATTACCCCGGGGATAACTCTTGAGCCATGTATATGGGTCAGTCACACACATTTCCAAAGCGGCTGGAGTCCTGGATGCAAACCCAGTAGAAGGTGGTCTTCCTGCGTGTGCTGTTCCACTGTCCAGGATTTCTGGATAGCCACAGTCATACTGGAAAATTCATTCTTTCGCTCCAGAACCTCAGCCACTCCTACCTAATTTCTGTTGATCAGTCAGTGAGTTACAGACTCCTTCTGGAACAGAGACAGCCTCGCAGGGAGCAATGGCAATGAGCACAGCAGAGGAGGCAGCTACTCCATCCTCTCTGTTAACCTGAGTTTGCAGCAGAGTGATGGAAGACTACATACCCCACCCATCCTGGACTGTATCGCCAATTAAATTTCTGATTTATTCTCAAGAAAAACCCAGAATCAATCAAATGGCCTTTGCTCTTTGTTGTATTTCACACTATTTGACCTTTCTGCTCAGCAGTTCTAAGAATGAGAAAATGAAGCCAAGATTGGCAACTGGTAGATGTGCTTAAAAAGGTTAAATGATAAATTGCATCTGACTGAATGAACCCCAGAGGCCTACAGCAATTCAGTATGTCTACATCTTGGGATTTTATTGAAGGGAGTATAGCTGCATGTGATATGAGCATATGCAGCAGGGAGACATCAATGCCCTATTTCTAAGCTTACTCTCACATTACCAAAGCCCCTGGATACATAAGGGCGTACTGTCCATACAGCCTGGCACTTAGGAAGGACCACTGACCAACCTGCTGTCCTTCTCACTTCCACTCACTGTTGAGTGTGTTTGGCCAAGGGATCATACAGCTCCTTGTAAGTGGAACTCATCACTGTTGTATCTGAGCATCTCCATGCAGGGCCAAAACCAGGACCTCCGAGGACTTGCTTGGCAGTAGGGCAGAATTTGGGTCACAGCAGCATTGCAGGGCTGTGCATCCCAGAGGATCATCGAGGCTCCTACAGAGCCTAACAGCTCGTGATGTCAGTGATACCCAACACCAGGAGATTTAATGGCAAGAGAGAAGCAAACTGCAGAAAGACATGAGCCGGCAGTGACTTTTTCACTCTCTCAGTGAAGGAGACCTTTCAGCTATTTGCTCTGAATGTCTGTTCTCCTATCAGAGAGAACAGGGGGACCATGCAGAGCTCAGTCCTGGGGAAAAGCCACCCAAGCATTAATAGCAGCTGGAGATGTAAGATACCATTGTGGTCAAAGAATGGGCTAGGATTCTTGTCAAGGTACCAGTTAGTCACTAGTCTCAGTGTACTGCTCTCTGAAGACAATGCAGTGCTGGGTCCTGACTTCACATAAAAAGAAGGAAAAAGAAACCACAAAAAAAAAAAACCAAACCCAACAGGGGATATTTTTCCATAGGCAGAACTAAAAAAAAAATAAAATATGGAAATTGTCCTTTTTTGGATGAAAATCTGAAACCCATAGACTTTTCTATTTAAATTACTTGATTTTTAATTAAAAGATGGTGAAAACTGCTTACTCTTTTTCTCATCTTTCCTTTCTGCCCTTTCACTTTTCTCCTGTGCTATCACTGAAAAGGGGTAAAGGGAAAATGGATGATAAAGCCTGGGTCTCCCAGGCTTCTGAAGAGAGTAAAATGTTCTTTGTAGAAAAATTTTTGAACAACGGGCTATGAGCAGCTCCACAGCTTGACATTTGACATGTTGAGCTCCCCCCTCTGTAGTTTCTGTGTTCTTCAGGAATTCCATTTGGCCCTGGGGTTAAGTGCTTCAGTTATTAATCCAGGTATATAATCAAAGCTGAGTACAGCCACTACGTGAAGTGTGACTGCCCTTTCATCATACGGCTGGGAATATTCACAAGAAGTGTAGAGAAGGTGTGACCTCTTCATGTTCCTGTGAGACTCTGCTCCTAATTAAATTCCCTAAAGGTGAGTTGATTAGCATGAGACCTCCCATGGTACAGGTAAGTTGGTGCAGAGGGTTTTTATTCTCCCTGCTCTCCAATTATTACTTCATGAAAAATACATCAGTTATAAAATGTCTGGAATGGATCCTGAGCTGCATATGGAAGTGGATTGTTTGCCAGTGGCGGATGCTAGCGTAACGTGTACGTCACCATGCCTTTCTCAGTTGGTGACTCGTAGTTTGCAAAGTCTGGGTGAGCAGGGAGTGATTTTACCAGACATGAGTGAGATGCTATGTAAAAGCAGTCGTATGGTGTTTGAGGTTTGTCTTTGTAACTGGCTCCAACATTCAAATACACCTCCTCCCAAGCTGTTGTTTCCTACTCTGTACATAAATCTTCCATCCACTTAGCTTGAATTTTGGTTTTTGCTATAACAGACCTTATAGATACGAGATGTGATTGCCTAGAGAAGGCAGGCAAATAATCTCGGTTGTAGAGTTATATTTTTCAGTGTTAGCTTTCTGGATTTGCCCTTTAAAGATATGACAGCTGTATACAAGTGGAAGTAATTTAGCCCTGGAGGGGTGAAATTCTTTTTTAAGCTCTTCATGTAATCTTAGTTTGTTATTGCAAAAAGATCTCTAACCAGGAGCAACTGGGTCCAATCTGATGCTGAATTATAAATAACTAGAAATCCTGGGGCAGTCCTCTGCAGTGCCGGAGCGGTTGCCAGATGCAGTTGGCATCAGATGTACGTCCAGCTCGGATGCATCTGCCTGTATTTCACCCACAGGTATCGCAGACAGGAGGGCAGCTAGGGAGGTGTCCTGCTGACTGTCCTGCAAGTGGAGACTCACCAAGACCATCATATTGGTGCAGAGGATCAGGTGGGGTGGCACCCTACAAAACTAGCAGCTGTACAGAGTGGAAGACAGTCCCTTCCTAGAAGAGGTAAAAGGCTGCAGCTGGCAACTGAGAAGTGCAATGATTGCCTCTGGTTGTTCAGCAGCTCAGAAACCCTCAGAATTGATTTGGCTCTGCAGACACTTTAAAAACAAATTTAATCCCTTTCCAGTAAATCCTTCTGTATTACTGCTAACATGAAATGCCCTGACCACCATTTTACATACAAGCATGAGGTCACTACAGCACACATTGGATTATGTGCACTCTTCAATAGCAGCATCAGGATTTCAAAATGATGCAAGAGTATTTTTGTACTGAGGAAGCGGTGAGACCTTCAGTTACCCAGAACTAGGTCATCAGAAGCTAGTGCAGGGCAGGGCTGGGAATATCAACCCACCAGTCTTCTCCCACTCCACCTATAGTATGGACTGGGTTGTGTGAGCAGGCAGAATGTTTGGACAGGAATTTATGTAAGGTCAGGTGCTATGGACCAGGTCTTCATCATATTTACCTATAAGATTCTTAGGCAGCTATGCCCCTTGGACACTTACTGAGGTTAGACTAGATAGCAAGGCACCCCTGAAGAACTGGACTAGAGTTACAGGATTCGTTACCTCTAGGGCAACACCTAGTCTCTGTTTTTCACAGTTGGGAAGAGCAGTTTTTCCCGTAACGGTGAGGTTAGAGCCCATGTTGTAAGAGAAAAAAGGAGGGCGAATGGTTTTTCTGGTTCCTTTGGGTAGGATAACTTTTGGCAAAAACATGTGATTCAGTCTATCTTTGTTTTGTGGGCAGTTCAAGAATATCTTGGTCTATCTAATGATGTGGGGAAATAGTTTGTTCTTTGTCAGACAAGGAATATTTCCAGCCAGCTGGCTTGAGCTACCTTTAAATTATTTGATCTAGTTGTTTGACAGCACTGAAGAGTTTAACATGGGCTGAAAGGTGACTGGAGTGTACATATACCTTCACTGATCAACAAATCCTTCACAACAGGCCACCTGTGAATACTGCTACAGTCCTTATCTTGTTAACCGAAGGGACTGCCTCCCCTCTACAGGAGAAAGACTATTTCTTCATATCCGGGCATGTGACAGGGCAAGACCAGATGGACAGTGCTTATGAAATAGAAAGAGGAAAGACAATCTTTTTGCAGAGATTATGCAAAGGTCACAACATACCCATTGTGCGTCATCAGGACTTTCAAATTGCTTGTTTTTAAGTAAAACAGGTCTAGGGAGACTACGGCAGATGAAAAAAAGTTTAGGGAACTAGCCAGAGACAGTTATGCAAGAGCCCAAGACTTCAAACAGATTTCTACATATGCTTTTGCGGAACCTCATTTCTAGTACTTGTTCCTTTACTATGATTCCTATTTTTTAAAAAATATTAATCCCAGGTCTAGCTTAAACCTGAGCTAAGCAGACAGAAATTAATGGAACTCTGTCTTGCTTAACTCTGTTTTTCTGCTGTCCTGTCAGGTGTAAGTGACTGACTGGCATCAGAAGCACAAACGCGTAGAAAAGGGAGCGATGATGCATTCAGTGCTTGCAGCAATGAAGCCCTGAGGCCTTCTCAGCTCCAGGTTCCCAGATCAAGCAGCTATCAAATCACATGACACCACAAATTTATGTCCCTCTCCTCCTTCCCAACTCTCCACGCTTCACAAAATCCATCAATATTCCTACTCCCAATTCCCCAGAGACACACTATTACCAGACACAGACAGACAGACAGACAGCAGTTAGTGAGGTACAGCTCCTAAGCAGCTCACTAAAGAGCCTGCTGGGATAAGGGAGGGAACTGCTGTGAGTGTATTGTTCCAGTCCTATCATTTCCCAAAACAATGAATGAAATAACTTGTTTATAATGATGCATGACATCAAGGCAATACTACATAGCAGCACTTGAGAAACAGCTTTGAACTCTGTGACCTTTCTCCAAGTGAGAAAGTCTCTAGGGAGGCCATGGGATGCAAAAAGCCCTATCCTTCTTCTGGGTCTCTAGAAGAATTTTTTATTTGTAATTTTTTTTTTTTTTTTCAGAATTAAAAAATAAACAGGACCACATCTACTTGCCACACTTGAACCTGCCTGTTTTCTTTTCCCTTACAGCTGATCACTCCAGCTTAAGCTGAAGGTACCTCCCTTGCCAAGAAGTGATGGGAGTGATACACAAATTCATTTCACAGTAGATCTTTGACATAAAATGAACCATGTCCAGGCACTTGACCCACTCTCCTCCAATAAGCTATAGGAGGAAAAAATTCTATTCCCTATCTGTGTCACACCATGTTCACATCAAATAATTATCCTCTCCCTTTGTTTTTACCTACCCTGCTTAAAAGTAACCTGCCTTACAGGTTCACAGCTTTCTTTTCGATACGCTGTTTCTTTGCCGCAATACCACGGCTAAATCCCTTTGTGCTACATGGCAACCAATCCCCCCTTCCTTTGATGGTGCACTAGGTACACTGCCTAGTTGCACTCCATGTTTCTAAGCAATAGAGCGTTTGCTGACCAGTTAACCTCTTGTATTCTCCTGTTTTACAGTGTAGTAAAAATGAAAGCATTCCAAAGTTCAGAGGGGGTAAAAAAAAAAAAGGCCAAACCAAATGAGAACTGATCCTGTTCTCCTGAGAGAGGCTCTGCTTTAGGGATGGAATTTAATGCACCCTCTATCCTTTCCTCACTGTAGGCAGATTCTTCTTCCAAAGAAAAGGATAGTGTCTTCAGCATCAGTGTGGCTAACTTATGTCTGGAGGACCAGAAAGTCTCAGGACTGAGACCTGACTTAAGCTGCTCTGTGTACAAAACACGGAAGGCAAAAGCCTTGTTTTGTTGCCCCCAAAAGGAACGGTTCAGATGTACACATCTAGACAACATTGTCTTTAGTGTCCCACATAGTCCCAGCTGTTGGCATAAGCAATGATAATGACATTGATTTCTTTGCATGAGACTCACCATATACATCCCATGTGAGTCCAATTTTTCAGTTGCCTGCTGATGGGAAGTGAAATTCACCAAGAGAAAAGCTGTCCTGAGGCCCACAGGATCCCACATCCCATGGACAAAGTCTCAGTGGAGAGGATTAGTCGTACGATCACTTCCGGCTACTATCTAATTTTATCTGTGTATCACCAATACCGAACGTCATTCTTTTTATCATGAGAACCCCTCAGCAAACAGGACTAAAAATAAAAAGCAAGAGCTTGGAGTTGGCACAAACTGTGCTACATGGACTCCAATTTGTATAGCAGGAACTATAATCACTCTGAGACGTGCCCAAGCCCTCGGGCATCCCACGGGATTTCAGTCACTTGTTTACAAGGTGTTTTGATTTGCAGCTGTTTGACTACTGTGGCATTTCAAGAGGGGGCGGTTTGAAAGGATGTTGTTACTTTGGACGTCGGGATTGGGAAATGGGTATTGAAAAATCACACAAGAAAACAGGCGAGTGCTGTCTTTGTTCTTCCCCTCCTTACACATGAATGACGTCAGTGCTGGGGAAGGGAGCTCCAGGAACAGATCCAGAGGCCAACGCTCTGGAGGGAATAAGCAGGGAACAGGTAAAGCCCCAAAAATGGCGCTATGCCCTAACCTACCACACCAGAGTGCCCTGTATCTGATCTGGGGGGACTAAGCTCTGGAGGTAAGAAGGGAACCGTCCAAGCCCATTGCTTTTCTGGCTCTTCTAACAAGGTTGCCAGCAAATAAATTGATACTGTGCCATGGACACCTCTAAGAACTGGGCTAAAGGCCATCACCAGCTCACTTCAAACAAGCCAGCAGCTGAAACGGATTTAGTCACTGGCTCAAAGTGATTTAGCAATTCAGATGGTTCTTTCCATCATTCCTGATCTCCTGACCTGGACAGTTCCTCTTTCAGGGCTGCATTAAGCTAATGCCTACTTTCTTCTGGGCCCTCTTGGGATAATGGATTCAGATATGCAGAAAGAATGTAAAAATCCATCTGTTATCCAGGACGAGTGATTTGCACAATAGTGCCCGTGAGTGTTTGTTTAACACTGCGGACAGCAAGAACCCTGCTAAGTTGTAACACGCTGAGAAAGGGAAAGCAAGAAGAGAGGAGAAAATAGCCTGGTTGATTTAAAACTATGTCCACCGAGCTGCATGCGTTTTTTGGCTTAGTTAGCTGTTTGCCTGTTTTTTGTGGGAAACCAGGAAGGACACGTGGAGCTTTTCCCAGGCTTTGGAGTGTTATTCTCTTGTTTCCAGCATAGGGTTTTTGTATGCGTTAATTGACAGTAACTCATGTAGAAAATACAGTGCCAAGAGGATATTTACCTTGCAAACATTTCATCTGCTGCCCCTCTCTCCTTTCCTGTGACTTTTTCGTGTGATGACTAACTTGAAGTGCCAAGCGCACTTGAAGTATCACCCCTGCCAACCTTGGATGCAAGCCCCCTGCCTGCCCAGTGTGTGCCAGCAACCTGACCGCACTTTCTTGGCAAGGAGCAGCCATCTCCTCACTTCCTGGAGGTAAAAGAGGGCTCAGCCTAGAATGTAAAGCATAAAAATGGAAAGAATCAGTTAGAGTATAACATGACAAATTGTTGTTTTTCTAGCTGAAGAAAAACCCACCCCGCCTTTGATTCTGAGTGACACTGATCAGTTTGGCACCAGCAGCTTCTCCGCTGGAGACATGAGTGACTTTAACAAAGCATCAGAATTATCTAGTCTGGCATTACAGTTCATCACACTCCTTGCTTTCTCTAGGCAAAGTCAAAGGGAAAATCTGCATTTGCACTGCACACGCCATCAAAGATCTCAAAGTACATGACTTATCCTAGCCCACACAGCAAATCTGTAACGGGGTCAGAAATCCTGCAGGACTCTCTCCTTTCCTGCAGCCAAGACACCTTTTCCCTAGGGTTCGCTATGACTACTGCCATCAGGGACGTGCTATGGTGTCACCACCTTGCCATACATACCAGTTTTAGACTCCCTGTTTTTCACCCATATCTATGGAAAACTGTCTGCAGAAAAGGCTGCTCGAAAGGAAGTTAAAAATTGCTGAAGTCTATTCTAATCCGTGGTGCCTATATTTATGCAGCCCTTGTCACAGAAGTGCAGAGAAAATGTCACTGGAACAGTTTTATTTTTGCCAGCAGGCAAGAGGTTTAAAAAGAGGCAGTATAACCTCTATTTGATGATGTGTTTGTACAAATGCTTAACTTGCTATTTAATTTAAAAATCATATTTAATGTTGATTTATATTCCTGGCAGCAAAGTCAGGAGGTTGGCAATCCCATTCCATTTCAGTCTGTGCTCTGACTGAGGCAGTAACGCAGATCAAAGCGAAGTTGTCTTACAGCACTCACTTTTTATCATCCTGAATGTTTTCAAGTTCTCACTCTGATATTCACGGGCAGATTACGTAACTACTAGATTTATACTTCTGAAGGCCAGATAGTAAAGACTGAAATGTTGTATCATTGAGAGGAAGTATTTGGAAATGATTGCATTGAAAGAAGGAACACTCGTATCAAGCGCACACTTGACACCAGCAATGCTCCTTTCCTTGAGATGTCATCTTGCTCCATCCAGTCTTTTATAGGGTCAGACATTTGTTTTCATGTCATAGAATATCAAATTAACTGCACGTTGTTATACAGCCTGTCTTGCTTTCTATCTAAATAAGTCAAGCTGACACTTTTATTGCTTTAGTAATTGCTAAATATTCAAGGACTTGAATTCCTCCATTAACAGTTTACCTAACTGGTGGGAGAGGGAGAAGTATGCCACAGACCGTCTGTGAAATCTTTAGAGGATAAGAACCTACAGATCACAGAATGGTTTGGGTTGGAAGGGACCTTAAAGACCATCTAGTTCCACCCCCCCTGCCATCAGCAGGGACACCTTCCACTAGACCAGGTTGCTCAAAGCCTCATCCAGCCTGGCCTTAAACACTTCCAGGGAGGGGGCATCCACAGCTTCTCTGGTCAATCTGTTCCAGTACCTGACCACCCTCACAGGAAAGAATTTCTTCCTAATATCTAATCTAAACCTGCCCTCTTCCAGTTTAAACCCATTTCCCCTTGTTCTATCACTAACTGCCCTTATCAAAAGTCCCTCCCCAGCTTTCCTTTCCAGGCCCCTTCAGGTACTGGGAGGCCGCTATAAGATCTCCATCTTTCTCTTCTCCAGGCTGAACAGCCCCAACTCTCTCAGCCTGTCCTCAGAGCAGAGGTGCTCCAGCCCTCGGATCATCCTGGTGGCCTCATCTGGACTCATTCTAACTGGTCCATCATTATCTAACTGGTCAGAAGCAGATGAAAACTTGCCTTGGTGCCCACCTGGAGCCTCCCTGCCCATTGCTTCTGCACAGTGTCTCACAGACACTGGCAGGTTTCGCTGCCCAACGCCCGGGGGACGCTGACGCCCCAGCAGTACCCCCTTTTCACACAAAGGGCACAAGGACAGGCAGACGTGCCCAGGGATGGGCGTGCTGCTGCGCAGGGCCCCGCC
>NW_010319043.1:17343-18150 GCF_000700745.2 Antrostomus carolinensis | reverse complement strand
CGGCCAGAGGACACTGCCATGGAGAAGGGCCAGGAGGGGCCCAGTGAGGCACAGGGCCCAGGGGAGGACGCCATGTTGGGCAGCCCTAAGGCAGTGCATCATGAAGGGAATGGCAGGGCTGGCCCACAAGATGGCTTCCGTGCCCAGGAGGATGAGGAGCCCAGCACTGAGAAAGCAGCTTCTAAGGAGCAAGGGCAGCCTGGGGAAGAGAAAATGGAAGAGCCAAGAGCAGTGTCTGCTCCTGAGGAGGGAGAGGAAGGGGGAGAGCAGAGTTCAGAGGAAGATAACGAGCAGGGGGAGTCTGAGGAAGAGGCCAAGAGAGGAAGGGGGAGAGCAGAGCTCAGAGGAAGATAACGAGCAGGGGGAGTCTGAGGAAGAGTCCAAGGAGGAGGGAGAGTCCAAGGAGGAGGGAGAGTCTGAGGAAGATGGTGCCGGGCAAGCAGGGCCAGAGAATGGAGCTGAAGGCAGTAACAAGGAAGCGACTGGTGCTTCTGGCAAAAAGGGACATGGCAAACCAGCAGCTGCTGGCAAGGGAGAAGCCAGGGATGGTCCTGCCAGCTGCCATCACCCACCCTGTGGGGATGCAGCAGAAGACCCACCAGCAGTGGTGGAAGACCCACCAGCAGTGGTGGAAGACCCGCTGGCAGCCGAAAACGAACCACCAGCAGCAGAAGACCCACCAGCAGTGGTGAAAAACCCCCCAGCAGCAGAAGACCCCCCTGCAGACAAAGCATCGCTGGCAGAAACTGAGAGCCTACCTGGCCACAGCACCAACCCAGCTGCCGCCGAGCTCCGGCACAGCCAGAT
>NW_010319043.1:14220-17223 GCF_000700745.2 Antrostomus carolinensis | reverse complement strand
GAAGACCCACCAGCAGTGGTGGAAAAACCACTGGCAGCAGTGAAAGAACCACCAGCAGCAGAAGACCCACCAGCAGTGGTGAAAAACCCCCCAGCAGCAGAAGACCCCCCTGCAGACAAAGCATCGCTGGCAGAAACTGAGAGCCTACCTGGCCACAGCACCCACCCAGCTGCCGCCGAGCTCCGGCACAGCCAGATAGGTTGGAGTCTTTTCTTGTCGGTGTGCTGTAGCAGCGAGAGTGACCTACTATCAACCCCCGGTGAAGCTGAGCTTGGCACATTAAACCGCGCCTTGTGCATGGCCATCTCCTAACGCTTGTGCTTCCCGCGCCTGCCCCTAACCGCTGCACGGCTGGGCCGGCCGCGGGCATCGAGGGCACAGGCAGGAGCCCGCAGACCGTATCGCAGCAATACCAAAGCTGGCCGACGGTTCCCTCACTGCACTTTAAGCCTGTGATTTCTTCTCTGGGTTGTGGACATGGATAAGATTTTTAATATCCAGGCCCCCTTTCAGCACCCACAAACCTCTACCCTCAAAGTCCTCCAGACCCCCAGCTTTTTTGGTGTAAGGGCAGGATGTTGCCCAGGCTGGTGGGTCTCTTCTCCACCAAGCCCTTGCCTGATAGGAAAGGTGCGAAGAGCTAATTCAGACCGATGAGTTGCTGAAGCACCGTCTCTGGCCACATTTGGTCAGTGAAAGGCTAGCTAAGGAAAAGGGACACCCCCCACCATGATTGCCTAGAAACGCTTGTGGACTTTGGCCCACGGGTTGGGCAGTGACCTTCGGACACAGCTGAGCCTTTTTCTGCTTTCATCTGTAACATCTCAGCTCAAAAAAGCTCTCATTTTTACTAAAAGAGAAACCCAGTTTGGTCTCTGTGGCTTTTACTTGGCAAGTCAAAAGGTCTTCCTCAGCCCTACACTTGGTAGACACTCAACACAGTCCCAGGGTTCTTTTTTACACAGTCCCAGGGCTCAGCAGTGCCCAGCTTGGCCAAGGCGCCCCCAGACCTGTCCCCAAACCCCCACTAAAGTCCAACTTGGCTCCTGATATCAAAAAGCACTTGGAGCTGCAGGAGGTCCTTGGTGTGACAGCACCTCCAGGCCAAGGACACCTCTGTCTCCCTGTCCTGGGGACACTGAGGTGCCAAACCAGGGGGAGGGCAGCTGCCTCACACTCCCCAGGCCTGGCATGGAGACGTGGGGTCCCCAGGGAGAGAGCTTCAGCATGATCTGGGGACAGAGGTGGGAGAAGTGGGAGGGAATGACCTTGGTGGCAAAGGCAAGAGAGCCAGGATGGGTCAGTCTCTGAGGAGCCAGCCCCAGACTTGCACACCATCACGTCTCTGGCTCCATGTGTCATTTTCCAGGGGAGTGGACAGCCAGAGGCAGAGCAGAGCGTGGCTGCAGTCAAGGCTTAGCCCTGGAGGAGCCGTAGCTGCCGGGGGACACGCCGGGATGCAGGTGCTGGTTGTGCTCACACCACACCCCAGCCCCGGGAGCCCCTTCCAGGCACATCCTTCACATTTTCCATGAGCAGCCAGCCCTCGCTCCCTGCGGTGTGCCTCCCTCACCAGCCCCTCCTCGGAGCCAAGCAATGCTTCCCCGGCAGCCACAGCCCTGGCAACCTCCACCAAGTCTCCAGGAGCCTCTGCAAAAGAGAAAGCGTGTGGTGTGCCAAAGGCGATGGTGGCTGCCAGGCACACGGCAGGTCCATGGGCTTGGGATGTGTGTGCTCCCCCATGCCCTCTCCCCAGCAGTCGCTTGTGTGAGCTCCTGTGTGGTCCTCAGCTCCAGCAGTAACAGGTCTCCTTGTCTTTCCCTCCAGAAGAGGTTGAAGATGCCAGCGAGCCGACCAAGCGTGACCGGTCCCACTTGGAGAACACCCTCAAGCTGAACGAGGACAAACCCGCTGATGATTTCTCAGGTGAGGGGGCCTGAGCAGCACTGAGCCATGTATACCCTGCTCCTTCAGTCCAGGTTCCTCACCACTCTGCTTCACCAAGAGCATGGATGGGATTTGCCTTCCCTAGAGTGCTTTGGTTTTAACTGTACTTCTTGTAGGCCCAGCAACACCGTATCTTCAATAGCAGCCCTTTTGCTGCTCTTGGGTTAACATACCTGAGGTATTTTAAAGACAGCCCCAAGGGCACACAAAAATTAGGAGGGTAGAGAGGAGGCTGGAAAAGGCAGATGGTGAATCAGCCCAAGGCAGCCACGCTGCTGCCCAGAGAAACCTGGGGCAGCTGGGAATAAAGGGTTTGGATTTTTATTCCAATTATTTATTTGGCTTTAGCTATTAGAAGACTGGCTTCTGCTGGCCCTGTGGGCAGTCTGGATTCTAAAGAAAGTGATAAAAGCTGCTGTGGAAAAAGCTCCTTCTTTCTTCTAGCCAGCAGCTTAAAGGCCATGTCACCAGTCCCTGGCATCATGGTGGAGGGCTTTTGGGATTATGGGTGTTGAGTGCTAAACTGCATTCACAGGAGATGTTCCCTCCATCAGCTGCTGGCACGTGCAAGATCAGCAGCAGATGGGGACAGCGCCCATCAGGAAACATTATCAGGGAGGGGCATCAAAATGCGTGACTGGGATCAGTTTGGCCAAGATTTCAACTGTAAGCCAAGTCCCTTGATCCATGGCTGAGTCACTCTCAAGATCTGCAGGGAATTCCCAGCAGCTTACCTAGGAGGAACTCAACCACGGTGGTGGGGTTTGCCTTTCACCCATCTGCATGCTTCTGTCCCTGCAGGAGTACTGCAGCGGCTGAGGAAGATCTACCATGCCTCCATCAAGCCCCTGGAGCAGTCCTACAGATACAACGAGCTGAGGCAGCATGAGATCACAGGTAATGCCACAGGCACCGGGGTCTCCAGCACCATCAGGTCATTGGGCTGCAGATAACAGCACAGAGAGCAGATCATGGAAAGGCTCAGATAGTTCATCTTCCTTTGTAGCTTCCCAAGAAGGCCATGAACATGCTGGGCTTAGAGGACATGCCCTAGTG
>NW_010319043.1:10025-14205 GCF_000700745.2 Antrostomus carolinensis | reverse complement strand
TCTGCCTTAGCCCATCTGCTGTCAGGACCATCTGTGTAGGCTAAGCCTTGAACCCTGCCTGCTTCAGGTCCTCCACCTGCTCAACATCGATGCCCTGTGCCAAGCAGAGATCACGACCCAGTGAAACAGGCTTGGCAAGGAAGCTCAGGACCTCTCAAGGCTGGGGATGAGCTTCCCGGGGGTGGCTGGAACTGGCATTCTTCCTGCTCAGGATGGGACACAGCCACGTGTTCAGGGTATCCCTCAAGCTCAGCAGCCCTCACTCACCCTGGGAGTTAGAGTTTCCAGCCCTTGGCAATTACAGACACATTGGATCAGGTGAGCAGGTCCCTGTGGCCACAGGCATTGGCTTGGGCTGAGCCCCAGCAGTTACACGTGTCCCTCCAGAAGAGGAAAGTACAGCCCTGGCCCCAAGGTGCTCATAAGCTACAGGAAGCTCTTGAGACCCATGTGACACAAGCAGCCTCATTTTTCCAAGCACAAGGCCACACCAGAGGTCCCTGTTCAGTGGGGTAACTCTCCTGTGAGCCAGGTCCTGAGCCAGGGCCAGATGCCCCCAGTGCCTTGGTTGGGTAGACGGGATGCTGGAGTCCCTGCTGCCTGTGTCCCAGGGCTGCATGCCCACTGCAGCCTCCTGCCAGGGTCCCTCCTTGTCCCAAAGTTCTGCCTCCCCCTCCAGATCTCCAGCCTCACACACCTGGAGCCACGTCCTCCCTCCTGGTGAGATAGGACCAGGATGCAGCCTCCACACAGACCTTCCTCTTGCAGCTGGACTCTGCTCCACCAGCACACACATCCCACATTCATTTGGACAAACCCCTGGGACACATCTCCTTAGAGCAGAACCCCTGTTTTACAGGCACCCTCACTGCAGCCTGAACATAACTCCTAAACCCATGTCAGATGTGGAGTGAGCAGGCTTGAACATCTCCATACTCAGCCAGCCTTTCTCCAGCTTAGAGCCAGTGGGAGCATGGGGGACCCATGGGGCAGGGACAGGGCTGTAGAGGCTCATCAGCAGCCCAGGTCCTGGCACCTCAAGATGCAGAGCACCCTGGACATCATCCACCACCCACTCACAGGGGTTCTGGAGGTCTCGTAAAACACAAGCCCTGTCTAGCTGCCTCCTGCAGAGAGTTCCGTGTCGCTGCCTTTGTCTGCCTCGCTCTGTGCTGCTTGCCAGCAGCTGGGGACCATGATCTGCTTGCCATGTGTGGGGGCAACTGGGGGGAGTCACAGCAACACACCATGCTGCAGCCAGCACGGGAGGGGTGCTCCACAAACCATCACCCCACAGCTACTGTCACCCACCCAGCGTGCTGGCCTGTCCCCTCCCTCGCAGATGTCTGGGAAAGGAGCACCAGGAGCCGTAGGGTTGGCACCCGTGGGCACATCCCCATAGCCTCTTCAGCAGTGGCACCATGACAGCCATGCCCTGTCCCAGCTGTCTCCATCCTGGAACTCACAGATTCAGCAACACCCCGACCTCCCCTCCAAGCTGCTTTGATCTGTGTTGGTGGCAGCGCAAGCATCTGTGTGTGCTGTCAGCTCAACCTGGGACACTCTTTAGGAGAACATTCAGGATTCCAGGGGCAGCTGGTGGGCTCTCAGCCTCTAACCCTCGCTTTGCTGTTCACTGCCAGAGGATGCAGCCTTCAGCCTCAGTTCCCAGCACACAATCATTTCCTTGTTCAGGATGTCCCACTCTGCCCTTCAGCCATCCCATCCCCAAGCAACCACCTCCCTGCTCCCTTTTTGGGAAGAAGCAAGTGTTTCCCAGGCCACTGCTGACTTCCTCCCTCCCAGCTCCAGAGGAAACAACCACCAACCCTTGTGTTTTCCCAACCCAAGACCCTCTCAAACCCAGCTGCTGTGCAGGACTCACCACAGACAGCAGCTCCTGGTGTTCCTCACAGCCTCATCTCACAACACTCCATAGCCTGCTCTGCTTCACCATGAGGAACAACCACCCCACAGCTGTCCATCCCCGAGGTCAGCTCTCAGCACGGGCACCCAGCACACTCTGTTGTGTCCCACGGGGCACCCTCCCAGCAGTGCAGGTGTAATCCCAGAGCTGGTCACCCATGGTCACAGCTTCCTGATCCACCAGGGAAGGGCAGATGGACACTGTGTCACATTACCTGCAGCCCTTGTCTCAGCCACGAAAGGCCTTGGCCTTACTCCCATCTGAGATGTTTCACCTACCACCAAACTCCTCGAGCACCACTGACACCCTGACCATACCCTAGCACACGCCACCTCATCCTGGAGGTCCAGAGCCCAGCAGTTTGCCTTTAGTACCCACAGAGCCAGCTTTGCTCAATCCCTCATTAGCAGTGTCATTAGAGAAACCTGCAAATTAGTTAGAGGGTGGGCGCAGGGAGCCCCCTTGACTTTACAAGGCTGGTGAAGATATGGTGGGGCCGGGGGAGCTTTCTCAGCCACTTCCTCTGTATGGTGGCCCTGCCCTGAGTGGGTTCATCACATCGGTGGTGCCCCTGCAAGCCGGGAGATGCCCCCGACCTGTCCCCCTGTGCCCACCCCCATGGCGGGGGGAGGCTGGAGGGCGCAGAGCTGCTGGCTCAGCTGGCTGGGAGGAGCGGGACAGCTGGGAGAGCAGCGGGGCAGGCCTGTCATGGAATATGTGTGACCTTTGGAGGTGTAAGCCAATCTAGAGGGGTGCCGTGGCAAGCACCTTCGCCCCTCCATTACACGGCCGCCCTCCATTTTGTCTCCCTTCCCATCGGCTCCGCTTGCCCTCACCAGCCGGTGTAATCTAAGGAGTCCTGCTCCCTGCAGCTCACAAAACCACCCGTAGATGAGTGTCACCTGTCCCAGGGCAGCTGTGACTGCCACCATCAACCTAAGACTCTGAATTGTTGGGGTGCATCCCAGAAAGCTCACCCCACACCCTCCCCAGTGTGTTTAAGCCGGGCAGGTGCCATCTCCGTTTCCCCGCCTGCCGCCCTCCCCTGTCTCCGCTCTGCCGTCCTGCGTGGGTGTGTGCACGTCCCGCCTTCCTCCCTCTGTGCTTGGTCACAGCGGGGCCACCTTGTAGGGACTGTCCCTAGCTCAGGGGTAAGGGACTCTCCCAGTCTGGTGATGGGAAGCTTGCTGTGAAGTCATGCCAGTTTGTGGTGCATGCTGGTGACCCTAATTAACTGTATACGTGTTGATTAGCATGCCTGTAGAGGGAATGACCTTCCAGTTGCCACCACCATCCACTCCAGAGCTGGATGGAGGGGTAACCACACCAGTGGGGTGGTCAGGACATTTGTGGGGGTTGGTTGCTGTCCTAACCACGGCTTGTTGGGCTCCCTGTGCTCGGTGAATGCTGCTGGGGAAGGCGATAACTGGGCTATGCGGGGCAGGAGGGCTGCGGTGCTGGGCAGCTCTGCGGGGGCTGCTCCCCCAGGCCACATCCCCGCTGCGCAGGGCAGAGTGGGGTTCAGTTCTTGTCCTGGGAGCAGCAGGTCTCCTTGCTGACAGACTGTAACTCCTTCTCTCCTGCTGGGAATGTGGCCGGTGCTGGCTTTTCCTGCCACCAGAAGGTCAGGGTCAAGTCTTCAGCTCCCTCCTCAGCCTGGGCCAGTCCCAGGCAGCTGCGTCCCTCCTTCGACTCACGGTACCTTTTCTCTCTCCCTGTGTCCCCTGCTAACAGCTTACCCTGGACGCACCCTGGGCTCCTCTGCCACAGGTTGGTATCGCTGCCTGCTACCTGCATGCTGCCAGCGCTGCCTGAGCTCCTCACTGGCCTCTGGCTTTCCTCTTCACCTGCCCCAACTGAGCAGACCCCGGTCATCAGTGTCCCATGGCACCCGCTGGAGCTGATGTTCCCAGCCCTACCTGAGCTCAGCACGTGTGTCGCTGCAGTTCTCTGTCCCAGGCCTGACCCTGTGTGTCCCCACCTCGCCCAGGCTTTGACACCTTTCCCTCTTGGGTTAAGACTCCAGAGGTTCCATATTCCTCTAGCGATGGTCCAAAGGAGTTTGTGGTGGACCTGCAGGATGATCTCCCACCCGTGCACAAAGCTGAGGAGCCCAGCAGATAGCCCAGCTTACAAGGGACCTCTTCTCACCCCTCACCCTCCTACGTGCAGAAACCTTCCCGAATGTCCACCCTTGATCCCCCGTGGCTGCAGTTTAAGCCGATGAGCCTGCAGCAGCTGTCCCAGTAACAC
>NW_010319043.1:7209-9998 GCF_000700745.2 Antrostomus carolinensis | reverse complement strand
GGGAGCCAGAGCTGGCTCCTCTCCCTGCCCGTCCTGCTCAGGGTGCGCTGCCAGATCCCCTGGGAGAAACAGGAGATGGGACATGGGCCAAGAAGCACCAGCCAACACCCAGTCCTTCCCCGGGTCTGATGCTGGGCTATGGGGACAATGTCCCTGCTGTGATACGAGGCAGGGAAATCCCATCTCCTGGCCCTCGTGTCCTACCCCCACAGCCCCCACTGCCAGATTCTGCCAAAACAAGCTTCTCCACATCCCGTTCCCGGACGCACCGGAGCTCTGCCAGCACCCAGAGGGCCTCTGGCGCCCTGTCGTGCCGGTGTGCCAGCAGCACAGAGGGTTGGAGATATTTATAGCATATTTCGATAGCTGTCTTATCTGCATCTCTAGCTGCAGGCACACACACGTGTGCGCGCGTGCTGCTCGTGTGGGCGTCCGAGCACGGCGCCGAGGCAGGAGTGGGCGCCCGAGCACGGCGCCGAGGCAGGAGCAGGCGGGCTGCAGCCATGTGTGGCTTCTCCCTCCCTCTGCGGGCACACGTGCTGTGCAGGTACTCGTGGCTTTTCACGTGGCTTTTCACCAGGAAGCTGGCCAGCCCTCCAAGGGCTGCTGGGCAGTGTCGCCGTGCCGTAGGCAGAGTGATCCGTGGTGTTTGGGGTACAGGGGTGGGGTGACAGCGTGGGCAAGGCTGGGAGAGTCTCCCCAGGTGTTTTAACCTTCCCAGGTGGTCTGAGGACAGAGCAAGATCTTTGTGGCTGTGGCTCAGTCTGAATAAGGAGAGGAAGGAGGTTTTGCTGTGTCCTCCCCTTTGCCTTGCATCCTCAGGACAGACTTGTGCTATGAGGTGATACCAGGCACTTCTGAGGACAAGGAGGAAGAAGACCCAGGCCAGGGTTAATCCCAGCCCCAGAGCAGCAGTGCTCTCACCCAAGGGCAGCCTGGCATTACAAGTGACTTGGAAAAACCTCTGAGAGAGCCACTGCTCTAGGGAAAAATCTCTTTTGGGGCATTTGAATTGCTCCTACCCCCAGAGCTGAACAGTCCAAGACAAACGCAGGCTCTGAGGAGGGAGACATGACCATCCTGGCCTTGTCTGCCAGGTGCTTTGCTGGATCGCAGCCTCTCTTCACCCTGCAAACCTGGCAGCTTAGAGAAGCTGTGCTTTGAGCTGCTGTGAAGCAGAACCACAGAGGAAGGGATGCAAGGTTTGAGGAACCTCCTGCTCATGGACAGGGCCTGATCACGCGCCAGCGAGCTACTGCTTCTGCCAAGGCCATCAGGGTGTGTCTGGCTCCAGCTGGGATGAGGTTAAACCAGGATGAGGTTGAGCTGGGATGAGGTTGAGCCGGGGAGTGAAGCAGGCTGGGCTGGGAGCGAGCAGCCACAGGGTGGCTGGAGAGAGCCACCATGGTGGAGCTGCCGCCATCCCTGCCTGCAGCTGCCAAGGACTGGCTCTTCTCCCCTGTCCTGACCCTCAAGGTGACCCAAATCGGGGTCAATGTAGCAGGGACAAGTGCCAGGCCAGCACCCTCCTGGGTGGGAGATGCTCTCTGCTCTCCCAGCCCCTGGGCAGCAGCGAGGAGGATCCACGTACAGCCTCATAACCTCAGAGCTGCTGTGCTACACGGAGAGCTGCGAGGATCCTGCACCTGGGGTGCCAGCACCCCCTTCCCAAAGCCCATCTGGGAATGGATGAGTGGTCAGTGAGGTGGTGTGGAGGTCGCCTGCATCGCTGCACAGCCGGGCAGAGGTGGGGACGTGAAGCTGGGGCGCGCAGGCTGCGTTCACACAGCCACGCCTGGCCAGGGACCTGTTATGAAAGAGCACATGGGGACCCGCCTCAAACCTCTGGCACAACATCACAGAGGATAATAATGATAATAATAATAATAATGATCTGAAACCCAATTAATGCCGGCAAGCCAACGGGGCAGCAGTGATGGAGTGGCGCAGAGGAATGATTAATAATGAAAGTCTGGGGTTTCAACATCTGTTTTTGTCCTGCGTGAGAAGACAACACTGGATCCCTGTGGCTCACGGGCAGCGGGCAGTGGACAGGGCTGTCCCCCTGGTTGGGATGCAGCTGCCCTGCTTTGGGGAGGAGGGATGAGCTGCACGGACCCCTGTGCCCCATGGAGAGATGTCCCCAGCCCATTCCCTTCCTCAGCGGTGACTTGGTGGCCCCGCAATGGGCAGATGCAGGCAGGAGGAGGCTGGCACGCTCTGACTGACTCCTGTGCCCGTGGTTGGATGGGTTCAGTGTGGAGCCACCATGCAGGGCCCTCCGGCACCTTTGGGAGTGGGAGCTCAGCACCATGTGGGCTTTGCAGCTCCCCTGCCTGGGAGATGGATCTCTGGCTTGCTGGAAAGCTGCTGGCTCCCCACGGAGCCACGGGGTCTCTCAGCCACCACAGGGAAAATAGCTGTGCCTTGGGAGTGGGGCTGAAGGGAGGGTGTCAAGGGCAGTGTGGGTCCCCAAGGGCACCTCCCCAGTGGCACCGAGCCCCTCAGCACCAGGACGGACCCTCTCCCACACTGAGTGTGGGATGGGGATGGTGGGAAGAGCGCTGGGCGCATCCCCACCTTCAGCAGACACCCCGGTGGCTGTGCTGGGCTGATGCCACGGCAAGGTGGCCACAGCTTGCTCTGCTCTCTGCCATCTGCCACCACGGCTCTCCTGGCACCATTTCCTGCTCAAGTTCATCTGGCTACATCAGTGCTGGTACACAAGTGGGGACAGGGAAGGTCTCACCAATGGGAACTCAACTCATCCAGTTTTTACTTCCATGTCT
>NW_010319043.1:6570-7175 GCF_000700745.2 Antrostomus carolinensis | reverse complement strand
CCCTGGGGATAGGCTGGGGGGTGCTTTGGGGTGGGGGTTGGTCCAGCTCTGCCGGCTGCCTGCCCAGTGTCCTGGGGGCTGGGGGTCAGCAGTGTGGGCAACAGGCTGATTGCACAAGTCCCACTCGACCAGGGGTTGCTCCTGGGGCAGTGACTGCATGTGCCCAGGGTGCTTCTGTGCTCCTGGATCCATCGTGTGGCGTGGGGACAGGTCCTTACCTGTCACCAGCCTGTTTGAGCCTCTTAGCAAACTCCAGGACTTGAAGAGTGCAGGGTGGGGACTGCAGTTCATTCTCCTCCTGCCTTTCCCCAGGCCCAAAGCGGGGCTGTTCCCCCAGCCCACCCTGGCAGTGACTGCATGTGCCCAGGGTGCTTCTGTGCTCCTGGATCCATCGTGTGGCGTGGGGACAGGTCCTTACCTGTCACCAGCCTGTTTGAGCCTCTTAGCAAACTCCAGGACTTGAAGAGTGCAGGGTGGGGACTGCAGTTCATTCTCCTCCTGCCTTTCCCCAGGCCCAAAGCGGGGCTGTTCCCCCAGCCCACCCTGCCCGCGCCAGGCTGGAGCCTCACACCCAGCCCTCATGTAGGCAGGGACCCTCTGCCCGC
>NW_010319043.1:6200-6458 GCF_000700745.2 Antrostomus carolinensis | reverse complement strand
GCCATGGTGTTGCCCAATGCTCACCCCACGCTGTGAGCCTTGGTGTTGTTGGTGTTGCTCCTTAAACCTCTCCAGCTCCACTTGCACGAGGCATTCGCCTGGTTGCAGCATGGCCACCTCCTTCGCATGTCCCATGCTTTGCGGTGGCCGCCTTCAAACCACGCTCCCCTCTGCAGCCAGCCCCAAACTCACTCCAGCTAAGCCAGAACCAAACTGAGACGAGATCTAAAAGACCATCAACTCCTCCTGTAGTCTAAG
>NW_010319043.1:0-6164 GCF_000700745.2 Antrostomus carolinensis | reverse complement strand
CAGCGAGGTGGGGTCTCCTGCAGAGCATGGTGACGTCCTGCTCCCGCAGACACCGGGGCCTGTCGCTGGGAGATGCCTTGGCTCATGAATGGCTGGTGGCCCCAAAGGGGTGGCTGAGCTGCCACGCCGCTCAGATGGGATGCTCGTTACAGCCGGGAGTTAATCGCGCGGCGGCGGTGTCTATTGTTTCTTCACTTCCTCTTGTTATTTCCCCTCTCCGCAGATGGGGAGATCACTTCCAAGCCGATGGTGCTATTCCTGGGACCGTGGAGCGTTGGCAAATCCTCCATGATAAACTACCTCCTCGGGCTGGACAACACTCCCTACCAGCTCTACACAGGTACCAGGCTCCCCGCTCCCCCCCTGCCCTGCCGAGGCTGCGCTGGCACCTGCGTTCCTGCGTCCGCGCAGTCAGCGATCTCTGGCCATGTCCCTTCTGTCCCTTCTGTCCCCGCCCTGTTATGGCAGGAGGTTGTGATCCGGGCCGTGCCACCCAGCTATGGTGTCACATGGAGGGAGAGGTTCCTCACCATGTTCCAGATCCTGTCCACCCTCCCTGGGGAGGAGGAGGGCATCTCACCCCATAGCATCCCCATCCCACAGCACAGAGCTCACCGCCTCCAACCCTGACCACGAAAGCAGTGGTCACATCACAAGGGCAACTTGCCATTGTCTTCTCCCCTTCCCACCTCACATGGAGCCAATTAATTCACCCTCCCAGGAGAAAACCCATTCCCCTTCCCTCCTCCCTGCTCCCATGGATGTCATCTTGCAGCTGAGGGCAGATGTCCATGGCCAGCTCTGCGGTGGGGTACTGAGGGCTCCTGGGAGGTGGTTCTCCAGCGCACCTTGTGCAGTCAGGCCACCTCCAGAATGACCAGTCCCCACAGAAGATGGTCCTGCTGGCATTTTCTCAAGAGGTTTGGCAAGAATTTCATGGCCCTGCTTCTTGCCTTCCCCCAGCACCTCTTGGCTCCCCAGCTAATCCCAGGCCAGGCCTGTCATGTCCATTGCCCGGCATGGATTTCACAGCTCTGCTGCTCCTCTTGTTGCTGTGCAGGGGCAGAACCCACCACCTCTGAATTCACTGTCATCATGCACGGCCCCAAGCTGAAGACCATCGAGGGCATTGTGATGGCTGCTGACAGCTCCCGCTCCTTCTCACCCCTGGAGAAGTTTGGGCAGAACTTCTTGGAGAAGCTGATAGGGATCGAGGTGCCCCACAAACTGCTGGAGCGAGTCACCTTCGTGGACACGCCGGGCATCATCGAAAACCGCAAGCAGCAAGAACGAGGTAGGGGTTTACTGGGTTCATCTAAGGGACACCAGAAAAGATGTCGTAAGGATGTGAGATTACAAAGGTGGCTGAAGCACAGAGGGGAAGAGCCTTAGGGTAAAAAAGGGGTCTTGCATTGGAGGGGATGGCCACCTTTGTCTGCCCATGGCTGTGGCAACAGCAACTGGGGAACATACCCGACTGTCATCGGCCAGAGCAGCTGCTTCTGCTCTTTGGAGGTGTGACAGTCAGGTGTTTCAACAAGGTGTTTCCTGGGGACTCCCTGGGCTGTTGATTGTCTGACTCGGCTCAGCATCTAATACACCATTTGTCGTCCTTGGAGCCAGGCTTTGCTTTCTTCACCCACTTGGCAGCCACTGGGGAAAGCCATGATGTGGCCAATATCTGCTCACAGGAGCAGCAGGGATCTGTGGCCAGCAGCAGGGAGAAAGAAGGTTTGGAGGCGAGGTTGAGGGAGACACGCAGTCACAGGCCCAGACACACAGGGATGGGTTTTCATGCCAAGAAACTCTCAAGTGTTTTTAGCTCATGAGAAACAGGTTCTGGGCTGCATGGGAAGCCCGCTGTGTCTCACACCCCGTCCAACCCAGAGAGCGTGTGAGGCGTGGCAGCATCCAGCTTTATCTGTCCCTGGACCTGGAGGGACTCATCCTGTGCTGGCCATTTCTGTTGGATCTCTCTCTTTCCTCTCCTCAAGGTTACCCATTCAACGATGTGTGCCAGTGGTTCATTGACAGAGCTGATCTCATCTTCGTTGTCTTCGACCCTACGAAGCTGGACGTGGGCTTGGAGCTGGAGATGCTGTTTCGCCAGCTGAAGGGCCGCGAGTCTCAGATCCGAATTATCTTGAACAAAGCTGACAGCCTGGCTACCCAGGAGCTCATGAGAGTCTACGGTGCCTTATTTTGGAGCTTGGCTCCTCTCATCAACGTCACGGAGCCACCCAGGGTATATGTTAGCTCCTTCTGGCCCCACGAGTACCAGCCGGACACCCACAAAGACCTGTTCCTCAAAGAAGAGATATCACTCCTGGAAGATCTCAACCAGGTGATTGAGAACAGGATGGAAAATAAGATCGCCTTCATACGCCAGCATGCCATCCGGGTGCGCATCCACGCCCTTTTGGTCGATCGCTATCTACAGACCTACAAGGACAAAATGACCTTCTTTAGCGATGGAGAACTGGTGTTCAGGGACATTGTGGAAGATCCTGACAAGTTCTTTATCTTTAAGTCCATTCTGGCAAAGACCAATGTCAGCAAATTTGACCTCCCCAACCGTGAAGCTTACAAGGACTTCTTTGGCATCAACCCCATCACCAGTTTTAAGCTGCTGTCTCAGCAGTGTTCTTACATGGGAGGGTGTTTCCTAGAGAAGATCGAGAAGGCCATCACTCGTGAGCTTCCCGATCTCTTGGGAAGCATCGGCTTGGGGAAGAAGCCCAACGTTCTCTCCTGCGACATCACCGGCTGCGGCGAAACCCCAAAGAATCGCTACAGGAGGCCCTAAGGTTCTGTGATACGTTACAGAACGGTTCGTCCACGTGTTCCTACCGATGAATGAGCTTATGTCTTATCTGTCCAAGAAGCCGTGGTTTGTTAACCCTTTGAGTGCCGCACTGGCAAAAGGCTACTGTACGATGAGGACTTTGAGTCATTGACACCGATGGCAGGGGAAGATGGGTGGGCATAAGAAAGAGAATAAAAACTGTGAATTCCTGACATTTTATCTTTGTTCTTTCGAGTAGAAGGCAATGTTTGAGCTGTAAGTATGAGCAATGCACGGTGAGCTAGAACTGTAGCTGCTTTTTCACTGGTGCCAAGAGTGCATGAACAGGAATTTCAGCCTCTGCATCCCCAAAGCCAGCAGGGAGTGAGAACGAGGGCACAGCATGAGAGCGCAGGGGAGAGTGGTGACACACCAACCCAGGGCATCACCGGGAGCCCCGGGGCAAAGCGCTGGGCAAGGAAAGAGAGGCCAGGTCCCAGCTGGTGTTTTCAGACACAAACATCCCACAAATCTCTGCAAATATTGATCTTGTTTTTCTTTCCAAGACTTTCAGGTTGCCTGGTGAAGTTCTCCTTTCACTTAACAGCTGAGAGTTGAACTTCTGCAGCCTTCACCAGGGTGTTCACCTGAAGAAGGGGCTTTTGCAGGGGCATTTGTGTCTCCAGACAGGTAGCCATGATGGGATTTGCAAGTCCATGTCAGAGGAAGAAGTGGGCTAGAAAGGAGCTGCCAGCACTGGCTGAGCTCTGCTGGAGGAGGAGGGTCAGCACCCCAAATCAGAAGGTCCTGCAAGGAACCATGAGCAGGTTTCCCTCCCCCTGGGTCAGCACAGGGACAGGACACTTCATGCCTCCATGTGCCATTAACCTCAGAAGCCCGTGCTGGCAAGCCAAGCCCAGCAGGGCTCTGAGGGTTGAGGGTTTGGCAGTTTGACCTTGTTCAAGTCCGTGTTGCTGTTTTCTCATTCAGACCCCCATGGTCGTGTGCTCAGTGGAGGGAGACAGGAATGGGGGGTCACTAGCCACGTCTCTTTTGCCCATCTGCTGATCTGTTCTCCCTGGGACAATCCAGTAAGGCTTCTGTGGCTTATTCACCAAACTCCCCCCATTTTAGGCATTTGTTGGCTCATCTCTGTGCATTGGTGCTCAGTCCTAAGAGAAGAAGTACAGCTTTGGAGGCAGCCAAGCAGGGTGAGGTTCTCCATGGACAGCCAAACTTGAAACCTGTCAGTGAAAGCCAGGGGATTAGGGGTGGCCTCATCACTTGGCCCTCATGGCCAGCACGGCTGAGCACAAACCAGCCAAGAGGTGGACGTTGCCCTGGATGGAGACTGGCACCTTTGAGTCCACCAATGACCTGCTGAATATCCTTTCTCCTTCCTCCTGCCAAACGACCACAGCTAGTGCAGCTCTCCAGGAAATCTCTGGAAGAGGAGGACTTACCTTTGCCAGGAACAAGATGTGGAGGTGACGGCTGAGACAAGAAAAAGGCAAAAGGAATGAAAGAAGGAAAGAGAAAGTTGGGAATCAAAGGCTCTGTTGTGATGGGAAGGGTGTGAAGGACAGTGCCCTCGTCTTGATGTGCCCGACAGGACGTGAGCTAAGGCAGAAGGTCCATGGGAGCTCCACGTCCCCCTGGCACTGAGGCCAGGCACTGCAAAGAGGTCCCCTCAAGTCCAGGTGAGTTTGGGGGCATGTTGCCCCAGAGACTTCCATGCTTCTTGCCTCTGCTTCGAGGTAGGATTCTACGTTTGAACTAATGAAGATGAAACCCCAAACTATGTCCAAGCATGGGAAGGGGCATGGTTTGTGCAGAGGGGTTTTGCCCGCAGTGCAGAGGGGACTGGAGGTCTGAGGGAAGTCAAGCAGAGTGTCAGAGAAAGCAGCAGCCAGGACAGCCTGCAGAGAAGTGACGTGCTCGTGAGTCAGTGCCGTGAGGTCTCAGACCTGCCCTGGAGCTGCTGCCCTGCTCCACTGCTGCTCCTTCTTCTTTCTTGTACATGATCCTGTTGCTGTCAGCGTCCCTCTGTCTCTCCCGCTCCTCCTCACCTCTCCCTCTCCTCTGCTGGGCCAGTCTGCATGGTTTTCTCAAGAGCTAATGGAATAGAAACACCGACAGAAACGGGCTAATATTGTCACTGCTCCTGCTGTCACACTGCGTGTCACTGTCACACTGCGTGTCACTGTCACAGCAAGCAAAGGCCAGCAAACGTTTCTATTCGCAAGCGCCGAATCGTGCCACCTCTTTCCTTGCTGCCCTGTCCCCCCAAAGCCAGTGGGCTCTGGGGTACCCAGGGAAAGGCCCCCCAGCCCAGGAAGGAGCTCCAGTGCTCCCTCACAGCCTTGAAGCCAAAGTCACCATCGCTCTGCTCCCATCGTCATCCCCATCCCTTCTGTTTTCCTGTTCTTTGGCTTTGTTCTCCAGCACTCGTTGCCTCCTCTCCTCCTTTTCTCTTCCCTTCAGCACCCGCACGCCCTGTGCAAAGCCCTGGTGCCCACGTCCTGGGCAGGGCTCCTCTGTGACAGCCAAAACCTGTCCCCACTCCCGATATACGTTAGGGTTGTCTCTCCAAACCGGTGGCAGTGGTGGTCAGGGGCTGTTTTCTGCTCCCCGTGACACACGCTGACTCAGCTCTGTGCTGGCTCGGGGAGACACTGACACTTGAGATGTTTTCTCTCCCGTGGATCCAAGTGGCTGTCAGTCCCAAGAGGACTGCAGTCTCCAGCCCAGCTCTCTCCGAGCTTTCTTCTAAGAGCTCTGGAAATCTGGGAGTGGAAATGGGGAGCAGGGAGATCTTTTCCTTTTGCCAAAAATCCCCAAGCTCCCGCGCCTGCGGCCCCAGGGGGTGAGCACCTCACCCAAGGGCACTGCAGGAGGGAGGGAGCTGGGACACAGGCCCATGTAGATGCCCGTGATCATGTTCATTGGGATGACACTGTCAGCTTGAACATCAGCCTGTCTAATAAAACCTGGCATTTGCCAAACACACTCCCTGGAGATGCTTCTTTTGTTTCTCCTGCCAGTGCGATGCAAGCGCCGGGGAGGGGGTGGGAGCGGGGGCAGCGGCAGGGAGCGAGGCAGGAGCTGCCGTCTCCTTCCCTGCACCCCAACTTCATACCCATCCCTCACATGGGACCTGCCGGCCATGCCTGAGCCTTTTGGTTGCTTTTTCCAACCTGACTTCTCGTGCCACAGGCGCAAACGGGCAAAGCAAACCCCAGCTCCTCTGCTTTGCCCTTCAGGGCAGCGTAATCCTCCCTGGTGGGACACATCCTGGCTCCCACCCGCACCAGGAGATGCTCTTTCAGCCCCCTGTGTGTGTGGTCCCCCTCCTCCTCCTCCTCCTCCTTCTCCTCCT
>NW_010319042.1:6953-17328 GCF_000700745.2 Antrostomus carolinensis | reverse complement strand
ATTCTGTGATTCTGTGTAAACAACAAAAGGCTATCAAGGACTTTGTTCCTCAGCATTGAACCCACTTGTTCCTGTGATGCAAACAAATCATCGACATACTAGCCAGCACAGCTGGAAAGGTTTATCCTAATATTGTCACATGCATTTTTTATCTCCAACTGCTGCTAGGCATCCAGCATGGAATTTGCAATCCAGTAAACAGAAATACAGGACTGTGATGAGATGAGCTTTGTGACAGAAGTGTGAATCAAAAGATTGTTTGAAACTTACAGAAAACAAATATGAAATACTGCAGTATTCCATTCTCATAATATTGAGCTCAGGGTGTTAGATATGCCAAATAAAGAAATATTAATATGTTTTGGCACTGCAGCCTAATGAATACAAACAGAAAACACACAGATTCTAGTCTTTATGAGTACTCAAATTAAAAAAGTAAAGAAAAGTTCTTGTATAGAGAAGCTGCTAAAGTTTGTAAAACAAATGAGACTGCATGGAGAGGAAGAGCTACAAGACTGTAGCTTCCATACTTGCACTGTCAAAACCACAACAGCAATGCAGGCTGAGTTGACGGAGGACATACAAAGGCTTGTCCAACTCTAAGTATGTACAGTCCCAGTGACAGGAATGATAGGTGCGTAGCACCGCAAACGGACTCATACACGGACATGAAGTGAAGCAAACCCAGAATGGGATCTTACACGATAAAAGCTTGCTGTCTGGTTTATTTCTGGATGAACGTAAACTGGAGTCTACTTGCCCAAAATCTAATTTGCAGCAGGTAGGAAAGATTCATGCAGGAGTCAATTATTCTCCCTCAGGTACAATCCTAAAATGACAATCCAGTCAACCTCACAGAATACAAGAACAAGATGGAAATGAAAACAAAACTAGAAGCCCAAACCCAAGAAATTTTTGGCAAGAATTATCAGTCCTGTAAAAGGCAGGAAGGTGTAAATGAAACAAGCAAATTTTTTATTTTCAGGAACTGCTTTTGTACATTTAAATACACTCCAAGTAAAAATTACGTTCCCTATGTGAAAAATCAACAGATTGTTATAAAATAATATTTAATAAAGCATACACAGTGTAAACAAAATGAAGACTTCATGTAAACCATTTTGTCTTCAGTATGACATGCTTCTAGAAAACAAGTTAAACTGATTTTATCCTACAGTAAAGCAAATTAGGCAGTACCAAGCCCACAATCCTGAGTTTCAGCATTTGATAAATATTTAGAACTAAACTTTTTTCCATTTCTAACAGCCCAACAAGTTTCTATGACAGCCAAAACCCATAACTTCCCTACCAAAAAAAACCAAAACAAAACAAAAAAACCCCCCAAAAACCTAACCCACACAACTTACCAGGCTTTTAAAACTGAAACAGATACAGACGTATATATTGCATTTAAAAAAACATTTCTATTTAAATGACCAATGACATACAGAAAACTACACAAGAAATTTTTGCTGAAGTCAATCAAGCTACAGAACTCAAACATTTTACAGCATGCTTTCCTCCCACAAAAGTTAAAGTACTCTTCCTAAAAATCTTTTTTCTACATGTGAGTTTAGGGATTCTTGAAGAGATAGACAGATATACCTTACAAAAAGCTTTATGTTAGTGTTTACAGAGTAAGAAATAACAGTATTAGCTGTATTTCAAATTGAAACTAGTAAGTTTAAATGTAGTTGGTAAAAAAAAAAAAAAACAGAGAACATCAGAGAACAAAAAAAATCGTCAGACAACAAGTATCTATTTTTCTTTTAGCAAAAAAAATAATTTATTTTCCCTTGCAAGTTACAGGATGACCACATAGACTCATCTGTAGAGAGTCAATTACGTTAAGACAAAAGAAAGCATCACAATCTTAACAAATGCATTTCACTTACCAAAAAAGAAACAAATTCTGTACCACAAACTACTACTATGTAGTGGCTTAAGGCTGTGCTCTTTCCAGTCTTTCTAACTGTCAAGTGTCGAGATAAATACAAAGTAATGTGACCAGTCAACCACTTCCACGCAGTTCTTGAGACCTTCCCTTTTATGGTCTGTAACTATAACTTTCTGAAAATTACTTGCTCAGTTACATTTTTATTATTTTAGTCTAAAAACTGTTCTGGTTGCTGTTCTAAAAAAAAGACAAGTACCAGTGAATGCTTCACAGAATTCAAAACAGAGCAGGTTAGATACGTTACCTGCATGACAAATGAATACTTAACATCCAGAGCATAAAATTAATCTTCCAATAACTTTATGAGAACATGACAATCTAGATAATGTTACTGGCAAAAAAAAAATTTAAACTATTATAAACCTGCTCTATTTAAGTTTAGAATAATAACTGGGGTTTTGATATACTCCATCTTCTCACACCAGCTAGGGCAACTTATTATCAGGACACCACAAGTGAACAGAGGGAGTGAAGTACAAAGAAGATGGCAGTCAGTCAATTACAACATAGGAGACAGAAACACAAATAAAATTCCAAGAAAAAAAAGTAAATATTGATGTCGAGTTTTTCTTGTGTGAAGACAGATTTTGGACTCACTAATCCAAACGTGGCTATTGCCGACTTATTTAATGGTATTCAGCCTCCATCCTGCAAAAGGATGTAAGTACAACCTAGGGAAAACAATCCTTAAAGTCTTACTCTCCTTTCTATACTTAGGGAAAAACAGCCACAAGCAGGTCTCTCACTACCTTTCATTTAGTTTGCACCTCACTCTCACTGCCAAGCCAGACTTTCTCAGTCACCTCTTGGTTCTTCATTCTGTTGGAGACTGAGACAGTCTGATTCTCAGTTAGTTATGGGAACCTCTGTCCAGAAAACAAAGGGAAAACACTGTGGAAAGGTACTGAAGGACTGACCACTCACGAAATGGGCAGTCTGTTAGCTTCAACAGAAGCTAAAGCTAGTCTCTAGACTATTCCCAGCACGTATACAGCTGCAGCTGCAAGATATACCGTGCTATGAACAAAGGTCTGCAAAGAGGAAAGGTGCAAGAACAGCACCAGATAAACTTCAAGCTAAGGATACCATTAGGTCATGTTGCAAGTCATCACAGAAATCCTAATAAATCAAGCAACCCAATGTGTTTTCAGGTTTTTCCAGAAGGATAAGGGGGACAGAACACCCTACTGATTTTTCCAGACTAAGTAGCACATGGCACAGTAACAGAGAGAGCACAGATCCAGAGAGCACAGTATATCCATATCCAGACCTTCTGTGGAATCCACAGGTTTCATAGCTGTGCCATCAGTTTTGTAGACATAACTATCACAAACTCAACCAGAATAACATTTGTTGAGAGTGCTTTTTTTGAAAGACACCACAGAGTAAAAGCCAAAGGAAAAAAACCTAGAAGTACTTACCAGTTGTGCCCAGTAAGAGCTCCCCATCTCCTTTTGCAAGAAGAGATCATAAGCCAAAAATATGGCCAATTTCTACCTAAGTAAGCTTAAACTTCACTGTGCTGTTCCAGAAATATTTCCTAAAAGGTTGCAGAAGGCAAACAATGGAACAGCTGTTGTGTTCCGCTCCAGCAATGGCTACATTTCAATGTTGGATTAAGTGGTCTAGAACCATCCTTATCTAACTCACAGGGGTATAGTGAAGACTGTTTATAAAGCCATATAATGATGGGCTATACTAAGTACCTTTATATACTCTAGTGTAGTCATGCTGTGTAGAACACTACAAGACACAGAACTTGAAAACTCTACAGTTACAAATTATTGTCAGTCCTGCTGTTAAACTGCCATGTATTTTTATTTGCATTTTAATGTTCTTGCATACACCTTCAGGGCAGGAATCCTATTATCTTAACTATCTCTCATAATCTAATTCTACACTGTTTTAAAAACCATAAGTAATAATGAAAACTAACCACATACAATATACACTAATTTCTTATCATCCTCCCTCTAAATCACAGGAGAAAGTTGGGTTCAGTAGTACTGAAGACAATCAGCTTGAGAAGTTTCTTTACACAATTTTATTTGGAGTTTCATTGTAGCTTAAAGATTTAGGTAATAACAAATCTATATTAAAACAAGTGTGCCCGAAGCTTTCTAACAGGTCAGACAACTCAGCAAAATAAAGCAGCAAGTACATATACAGCCACGAGCACCTCTGCTTTTTTTGGTAACAATTTCCACTAAGGAAGCAATGAACTTTAAGACAAAAAACAAAATACATTCCTTCTATGTAGCACTTCTTCAGCTAAAACAATTCTTTAGATAAAAGAAGATATAAGTTAGAAATATTAGAATGTAGAGAATGCCTTGGACTAACACCTTCTTAGCTTTAACCACAAATAATTGCCTCTTCTTGTACTAATGAGCAAGGCAAAACGGAAAGTAATTTAGACAATTCATTCAGGGTAATAGCTTTGTGAGCTAATATTACTGCTGAGAGATTCATTCTCAATTTCCTCAAGTACAGTAACAGAGCAGCAGTAAGTTTTTCACTTCAGGGAGCTTTTCTATCTTATGTAAATATAAACAGAAATTCCATTATCTATTGATAAAACAACAGAGCAAGTTAAATAAAGTTTCATATGTTACAATTTCTTACAACAGCCATCAGCTCCCTGGATCGCAAATGTAAATAAAACAGTTCACTTACTGAAATCAATGAGAAACCTTCCAAATCCTTGCCTTTGGTATTGGGGCATGATCATTATGCAGGAGACATTGTACTTCTGCTGGCAAAGCTTTTCCTGTGGGAAGGAGAAACAGATCAAGTATGTCAAAGCACTGCTGAAGTGGGCAATTGCCTGCACCTGCCACTGTAAAATATCCCAATAAGGTGAACAGATGCATGGGGTCAGTACCAAAGTCAAATAATTCTATGTTAATATGTAATTATAAGACAGAAATATAAAACATACCCTTCAAAATATTTTTAAGTAGTTAACTACTCAGTATCTTAAAAAAAAAAACCAAAACATTGTCTAAACAGTATAATGAAGTTTAAGTGCTGTAAAGGAGGAGGATGGGAGGAAGAGGGAAATATTGTCATGCTTCACTGACCATTCTGTCAAGGATATAAAAGTGGAAAATAATATCCATACACACATGGTAAAGTTGTATTTTGTGCAATTGCTACACTAAGTGCCTGCTGGTTTCCATCTTTATTTTGTCTTCTCCCTCTGAATGAATACAGGGTCAGGGTGGAGGGGAGGAACCCCATACCATAGAACTAAGAGGTCTTATTTAAAGCATACTAACTTTTTCAAAGCTGAATGCTTCTCACCTGACTTTAAATTAAGGCAGAACACTCAGAAGCCAGAGCCCTTTCAGACAGAATGAAGTCATATAACACACAGACAATGGAGGCAAATAGTACACTGATTGTTTAAGCCAACAGAAGGAAGAATCTACACTAGGAAGCTGTTCTAACAATGTAACATTATAGGTTCTTTCAGATTTATTGATAAAAAGGAAGAGCCTGGAAGCCTTGTTACATTGAAAAGATTGTACACACACGCACACACACAAAAAAACCCCAAATCAGCACTAGGTAGTTTTGAGGGAGACCAAATAAATCAATCCGAAATACCCGGGTCAGCATAACTGCCAAGGAGTTGTGGCAAGCACACGGACAGTTTAAGACACCACCTATCACTTCAGCCTCCACACATAAGATGACACCAGACTAGTGATGACACTGACAGGATCACATGCCAGTATCTGGGTTTCCAAACATTTCTTCAGCTATGAGAGCAGATACCCAGGTGATATTTTGCAAGGTTTCTTAGTTTCTATGGTATGGTGAAGTACTTTCTCTGTACAGGCTTCCCAAACTCCCAAGACTGCTCCAAGGACAAAGTTCATATTCTGGCAATGTATTTGTAATGAGGGAAGAAAAGTGCTCGTCCGTGCACACACCCACACACCAGACCCAAAAAAAGTATAAAAAAAAAAAAAAAAAAAAAAGGGGGGGATGGTAGGACAACACACATGCAATTAAATAAAATAAAGTAAATAAATTTAGTACTTCAGTGGAATTTGGAATTTGAGATGAAAGTTTTTTTTCCTAAGTTTTGGTAGCTAAAGCATTTGTGATCATCAGATGTGACAGATTGTCCAAAAGCAACAGGGGTAAAGCAAGGGAAAAAAAAATGCATCCTTGCTGAAAGAAGGAACAATCATCAAGAGAGCTTCTTCTTAACATCTGTAGTGCCTTAAATAAATCTACCAGGAAATACTTGCCTGTATCAGAGTTGACATGTTTGTATGCCACAACAACTTCTGACTGACATAAGAGATGGTGCAAATTGTGCACACACATCTCATTGTTATTTTAATCCCAGCAAGGCACACATCTCGGAAGGAACTGGTCAGACTGTCAAGAGATCACTATAATATGCAGGTACTCTGACAAAACTTTTAAACTTCTTTAAAATAGTATCTTCATATAAATTATATATTGAGGGAGGTGGTGATACAAGGAGCAAGAAGAACTGGATTTCTCAGTAACTATACCAATTCACCGTATTTCTTATGGACAAATTTACTAATGGAAGCTTTTCCTGTTGCAAACACATCTAATTACACTTCATCATTATTTTTGGTTATCTTTGTCATGATAGTCCACATAAGTATTTTTTTTGTCTATAGCAGACAGCTATTAATTTAAAATTCAAAGCAAAACCACAACCAATAAAGACATCCACCCTAAAGAAGGCATCCACCATAAAGTTAAGCACTGCATTCTAACACTCAGTGCAATGAGTCACTGCATTGGATCAGACTGTACCCAAGAGATGAACACAGCTGGCCATTTATGTCTAAATAGCCAGCTTGTACTGCTAGCAGTTAAATCATGAAAACACATCGTTTCAAACACCTAGCACTTTGAAAAGTTAGACTTGGTATACTAGTGCAAAAATAGCAGGGGGAGGAAAAAGATTTAATTTTTAACTGAAACCAAAACACATAATGGAAAAAAAAAAGAAAAACGGGACAAAAACCACACTCGCAACCAAACCAACAAAAAACTCCCAAAGCATGTGGCTGAATGCATATACAATTTCTCAATTTTCACCAGTCTTTGAGACAAGAAAATACAAGTGTATATAAGATAATGCACATTATATTTGAGGTTTATAAAGAAGATTTCTAGCTCCTGAATTGTTTTTCTTTGCTGTTGGCACAAGTATAAGGAGAACGGGAAATTACAAATGTTAATTTTTTTTTTTACCTTAGAGAAATATCCAACTAAATGGCAGCCTTTCTCATCATTTTTTGTAAGGACATAGAAGAGGAATGGTTCAACATCATAATACAAGGTTTTGTGGTCCAGAAAGAGCTTAGCTAATAAACAAAGATTCTGACAATAAATTTTGCTCACATTTCCATCAACCTAGAAAGCAAGACAGATGCAGTTATTTCCAATGTCACCAACTTGTTAGGACAAAACAACTTCCTGAACCAATCATATCCTAGAAGGAAACGCCCCAGCTTCTTGTTAAGTAAGAATTCTCCAGTTAGTACTAATTACTTTGCATTCATAAGTATCATCCAAGGACCAAGACTTATTAAACAAAGTAACTTCACCTTTTAACTGTTCAAGTGAGACTTACCTCTTTCATGTCGTTCCTGGAATGAAAATGAATGACTGGCAGACAACAAAAATGTACTAGTTAAAACTACATTAAACTGTGGTTTGCTAGAAGACGGTGCTGTACAATAATAAAAAAACCCAAAACAATGAAATGTATTACGTTGAATCCTCAAGGTGTAAAGCCAATGAATGAGTTGCCAATTACATCACATCACAACAATGTTTTAAACAAATTAGACAAGACAAAATTTCTATGCTGGACTAAAAAGCTATTGAGCAAGAGAAGTAAATTTTCAGGCTAAGTAAATTTTCAGGCTAAGTACTGCAATTAGTCTAGGTACGTTAGTAGTGTAAAGAGTCAAGCTGTGACTCAGACAGCTACAGAAAAGCCAGACAGAGATGCAGATTTCCAAGATCAATTAATTATTCTCTGAAAGGGACGGCTCAAAGGCAACAGCATTTTTTGAAATAATCTTCTTAATGGAAAGGTTAGCTAGTACTGATGTTCTTTGAAAAAGTCACTAGCTGTATTTCATTCAGAAACAGCCAAATGGTATGCATACCATGCCGAAAAAGAAGAAATATTTTATTCTAATTTGTTTTTAGTAAGAATCCTAGTTACAAATCTGAGTAAAACTCAATCTCTTGGATATATATAGGGATTTCAAGGTGACCAGCAATTATCTGGATTAAAGAAAAAACATTTAATGGATAGCTACTGCTCCTAAAGGCATCACAATAAACTTGCAAACAGCACTTCAGAACCTATCAAATACATTAAGCTCTCATATAAACTCACTCCATTTGTTCAGATGCTTTTTATTCCTTTTCACATGTATTATCAAGTGTGCAAATTAAATGCAAACATTAACCAAGTAGAAATCACCACTAGGTAAACCATAAGCCTGAAAACCCGCATTGTGTAAGCTTTTTCAGTAAGAACATTTGTACAGAAATGTAAAAAAAAATTTCCTTAAATTCCAGGAAAACACAGCTTGTTCATCAGTTTTAAATGCAAAGGGGGGGAGGGAAGGGGGGGAGAGGGACTATAACTTCAAAAGCAAGCATCTGCATCTGTCAGATGTTTCTTGCATACAGCATAGTAGTAAACTATGTCAAAGTCTTCTCTCAAATCCATCAAAATCATGCTATGGGCAGAGGTATAAATCTTAAACGCCCAACTCGTTTCTATTTTTCTCAAAAACAGAAAGAATGAAGGGAACCACAAAATCTTCATTCTATTCAAGAGAAAATGGGTACACAGAATTCCTGGGAAGTATCTGTGAGGAAGGACATAAAGGGATGAGTAAGTTCCTACAGTTATCAGAGTAACAGAGTACAATACAAAAACACAAATTTCAAATAGAATCTATGATACTTGCAATTAAAAAAAGGTTTTCAAAATACACATCTAAATACTACTGTTGATAAACAGCCTCAAAAGAAGTCCTAGTAACCCTGCTGTCTTTTCTGTTAATGCAATTGGTAACAACTCTTGAGACATAGGAAGGTGGAGGTTAATGCATAGCTTTAGCAATTGCAGGCATGCTATCTGAAACACAGAATTCTATTGTCCAGGCTATCTTTAAAATCCCAAACTTTAACAGAAGTCATCTTCTAAGAGAATACTTTAGATTATAAAAGAATACATATCGACAAGCTCAAGTCTGGACTTTCTAAATTAAAAGGCACTGTGTTCTGGCCAAAGTTGGACTGAACCTCTGTCACCCAACCAGGATGTTTCAGGGCCAGTTTCTCAAACATCCAAAAGGCAAATGCACTTAGCTACATTTGTGTTTTTAGAACAATACACAAGAAACTGCTTTGCTTACTTTTATACATTGGAAGCATCTACATTATGATTAGTATTCTCCCTACACTCAAGATAGCCAGAAATTAATGGGTGTAACAGGTACTTTTGCTGATAAGGGAACAGCAATCCAGTCAAAGAGCTTTCATTGCAGTCCCCATCTAAGACACATGCTATATTTGTATCTTAAGAGGTTGGGTAATGCATGAAGTGCAAATAAAGAAAGGAAGAATTGTGACAGAACATGGCAGGGTCGAACAGGACAGGGAAGATGGGACTTGTTTTTGCAGTATAAGAAGAATCTCCAAGGAAGTATTTAAGTATGTTAAAGTTTTCATTAGTTATACAACTGGTCTGTAATGTCTACAAACTGGTTACCTTCAGAAGCTTAGTTTTTGATATACCTACCTCAAATACTGAAAGGTCATTTCTTCTGTAGATTTCATTGGCTGGAGGATGAAACCAGCCACATTTCTTTGAGTGCCTTAACAAAATGTTTTTACTTTTCATGTATTTAAGACAGAATTCACACAGGTAAAGCTTTGGTAATCTGTATGAAAATTAGAAAAATATTTTATACAAAAAAATTGTTAAATTCGGTAAACAAAGAAGTTGCCACAAAGTGAAAGGCCCTCCCATTTAAATTTAAGGTACTATGAGTAAATGCTGCTTAAGGTTTTTTTGTTTGGTGTTTGAGGTGTTTTTTTTTGTTTGCTTGGGGTTTTTTGTTTGTTTTGTTTTTTTAAATCACATTAGAGTGAATGATTAAACATACACATCACCCACTAGAAAAGGAAGATAAGATCAGATTCAATCAATCACAATGAACTTAATTCAATACACTTGAACTGTGGTCAGCTGTTTCCAGCCTCTGGTAGATCTCAGTTACTTCCCCCTTCCCACACTGCACCTAAGTTTTTGCTGTGGTCTCTATCAAAATAGGCACACTGGAGTCATACCTCAAATTTCACCCTTCTTCCAATAAAGAC
>NW_010319042.1:0-6917 GCF_000700745.2 Antrostomus carolinensis | reverse complement strand
TTTCCCTTTAATTTTCCTTATTTTGTATGTGTGGAAGGCTAGGAAATGATTTTTCTTCCTACTGCTTTTTGAATACTTGGGTGAGACAGCAAACTGTAGAAGGATTGTACCCCCCCACCTCCACCTAAACTACCATTTTCCTTAAACACAGAGGCCCATCCAAACAGTTTGCATATAGGCAAAAAGTCGCCCTTCCACACACCTCCACAACACAGGCAACGTAGATGATTGTACTCCCCCAGGAAGGATTCAGTTCAGTCTCTATAAAAGTAACTCACATGCCCCATGTAAGACAATGCTGACAAGCGTTCTACATAGCAGAAACTGCTCCTTTCAGGGAATTTTATTGTTATTTACCTTTTAAATTACTGTAGCACAGGAAGCCTGCTTCAGAAATTAATTAGTCTACAAAGTTTCAGAGCAGAGAACAGTATCTCCTCTGAAGCTACAGGCACATCCTGGGATCATGTTGAGATCATAGCCATGGTTTACGCCACTCCAAGTTTAACAACAACATAAAAAGTAGTTTGAACTGTTTCTTCCATTATGTAATCCCACTGCACTCAGAGCTGAGAACCACACTGCCTCCTACAGATGCCATCCCACTGTTGCATCATACTAATAATTATCCATCATTATGCCTATGCAAGTTTAATTTACTTGATGGAACAGGTAACTCTTTCACAATATGATATAAAATGAGGGAATAAAAAAGTAACTGAAATGAAATATTAACACTAAAAAAAAAGTGGTAATAGAGGAAATAGAAGTGCTCTCTACACTTTTTTTAGCCCTTGATTTTTATATTACCAATTCATGATATATGTCTCATTCCCACCATGCAAAGATGAAAATAGGAATGAGAGGGATGGAGAGAAAAGGCAGTTTATAGCAATGCTATGCAAAAGCATTCTGGAACAGACCACATAACTTGGTTGCTTGCTATTGTAGTAGAGCTTGATAAACACACAGTTCTGAAAATCTCCATGTGTGCCATAGATCAAATGGATTCATAAAACATTTATTTTCAGCACATGCAAAAATCAGCAGAGATCTGCTGAGCACACATAGTTCATGCTCATGCTCTCTGTCTGACTCCAAGGTGCACCTTGGCAAAGGCGGCCAGAAATGAGACCCTGTTGCCACAACTTGCTCACTTTGACTGTATTTATCTAGCATGTTCAGACTTCAACCTGGTTCCTAGAAAAAGGAGGTTAACAAATTCCAGATGACAAACAAGATGAATTGCTCTAAATCATGGCCAGAAGTTGGACATACCTTGTTGCAATGACTTAAAAACCAACCAACCAAACAAAAAAACCCAACAAAAAACCCCCCAAAAAATTCTAAATGAAGCCACAACAATACACAATGCAATATTATGTTTAGGCAGGACTAGGAAAATCAGTCTTTTTAATGCATCTTTTATTAGAATTAGTAAAAAAAAAAAAAAAAAGACAAGAGAAACCCTTGTTCTCCCTTATAATTGCAAAGGTATATTTACTTCTAAAAGTTGTAAATTATAAACAATTAAAAAAGAGAAAGAAAATAAATTACAAATATCATGTTAGTAAGACTTCCAACAATGTAGGTCAATCTTGACAACTCGCTACCTTGCATATTCCTGTGGGTAAGGTGAAGAGTACCAGGTCTGAATCTCGTATTTTCCAAACTCAATCACTGAAGGGTATCGCCCACTTGTTTCACCAGTGTTTTTACACCCAATTTTCTGTCAGGTGCAATAAAAGCAAAATATTAGTCTCAGCAAAAGTAAAAGGAAAGTTAGCTTTATATCATCAATTTCACCCAGTGAAGGTGTGAAAAACCTGAAGTATTCAAATTAGTTGCTCAAGTTCTTCCAACCAAGAGAGAGTTTGCCAACAGTCAAATATAAACAGTGAAAATTTCTTTCAAGGTGCCAAACAATTGATCATGAATTTAAGTAAGCAGTGCTTACAAGTAAGTGCATACAAATAGATAGTGCATGGCCCAGACAAATAAGAGGCACAACTGCCTTGGTTCTCTTTTCCTACAGCATCTAGCACAAGGACTTCTTTACAGTTCTGGTTCACACTCAAAGCTGTCCTTTTGTCAAAACAGTGAGGGAGAAGGCATCAGCAGAACTCCTCTAGAGCCCTCGGAACTTACCTTGTAATAGTCAACAGAGTACTACACACACTAATCTCAGTTATCATACTTAACTTGAGCTGATCAGAATGACTGCCAGACTCTAAAATGCTGGCAAAATACAAAGCAGGAAGAAAGGTGGGTAAAAAAAACAAAAAAACCAAAAAAAAACTAATTTCAATGTCACAAATTTTAGAAATCTTACCAACTAATATTTTTGGATGGCATATGAAAGAAAGAAAGGAGGAAGTGGGAACCATTTTCAGGAGCAAATGGAAGTACAAACTAATAATTAAGTTGAATCTTCAAACCTGATTTGAGTTTGTCAGTTAACACATTCTGAGTTAAGACTATAAAAAAGTCACTGCATTGACCCATAAGCAGGTAATGTCAGTTCTTGTACACTAAACCTGAAAGAAATTAAGTTACATCCATTACTGATGAAAGTGCAAGACACTCATTTCTGATGCAACTTTATAAAAAGCAGCAGCTGAAACATTACATACACCTCCTTTCTGACCCAGGTTCTCAAAGACACTGGTTCCTCACTTCAGAGACACAGAAAAGTAAAAGTCTGTGTTGCTACAGGAAGATTCAGCTGCTATGTCCAGTTTCCTTGGCCAAAAAAAAAAAAAAAAAATTTTTTTTTTTTTAAATCACCTTAGTCTCCACAAGCTTTACATTACCACTACAAACCTTAAAGAAGAGAATTAACACCAGATGGCAGAAACAGTTTTAGCCAGATTCAGCTCAAAAACCCAGTTTCCTAACAAACAGTATCTGCTCAGACAGACTTTTCACAGTGGCTGCTTTATCCACTGAGGAAAATCATTAGGCACTTTCTTACTGACCAACATCCTCTCAGACTCAACCAGGACGTCAGCTATGCTTAATCAGTGGTAGTCCTGTGTCCAAAATGCTCAAGTATATATTTCAAAATCTATCCCAAGTATCACTTATGATCTGACCCATTCCAGTGTGATGCCTTGTTTCCTATATAGGAGACTGCAACTGTATATAGAGTGTGTAACCCAAATTAAATTCACAGCAAGCATGACACATGAGATCAAATGGAATATATTAAAAAAGAAGATGAACAGACATGAAAATGAACTGAGTTTTTATTTACAGAAATAACTACATTTTATGCAATATGATTCTTACCTCCAGGGAAAGTTCTCGAGCCTGCTTAAATACTTCCAAATCCTCCTGTGTAACAGTGTCTTTGCTTCCCACCAGAAATACATCCGTATTTTCTTGTTTGATGCTTAGTTTGATTTCAGTATCTGTTATTTAAAACCAGCAAAAAGTTTATTCACATACATGAAGGTTACACATGCCTTACCAAACTGATACTCCTAGATAGGATTGTAGCAACTACGGCTGTTGTGACTCCCCATTTTAACTAAATTTGGGATTACTAAGTAAAAGAAATGAAATTTCCTCCCCCTTCTTGTTTTGTAGCTTGCTATTGCATAAGCTATTTTTGATACTTGCTCATCTGTCTGTGTAAACCTTTACAGTCCAATTCTACTAAATTAGCTTTGAACCTCATGAAATGGTAGTATATTCCATCACTAGAACTATGCCACTTGATAAATTCCAGGACACTCTACAAGGTAAAAATAAAAATAAGTGAATAAAAAACTTGCCCTTAGAAGTTGGAGACCAATGCTAAGCTAAGTCTACATTCAAACGTATTTTTTTCTTAAATAAAAGTGATAATAAAAAAGTAGTTCACAGCAGTACAGATCAAGTGTGGTGGAGACTGTAGCAAGATGGAATTGTTCATGAAAAAGCAATGGAGCAGAGGGAAATGAATTGAAATGCCCACCACTATTAAGCACTGACAGCACACAACCATGACAGCACTACTGCCAGAGAAAGGGCATTAGACGAACAAGTAGCATGAAAAGTGGCCACTCATGCGGTACTACACAGCCATAAGCAACATTACAAAAGCATTTGGGGCTCCTAGTATCACTACAGATGCAAAAAAAAATAATAAAAAGGTGGTGTGGCATTAGTTAGAAAAAAAACAAAACGAAACAAAAACCTAACGTTTTGGAGATTTAGTCAGCATTAGATAAAAGGTCAAAGTTTCATTGCTTTTGTATGAAAGTGAAGTAAGAGCAAGAGAAATAGCTAAGACCTATGTGACAATATAAGAATTTTGGTTTTGGACGGGACACCAGTTTGGTTGGCACTTTGACCTTTGCTTACCATCATCCTGATCAGGTTTAATCCTTCCGTCTGCAAAGCTCCCCTTCCCTGGTGAGGGGGTCCCCATCTGAGGGGTCACTTTATACTTTAATCTGTCTAGAATCCTGTGCTTTTTAAGGAAAGTTGTTCTCTTGAAGTGAGCAATTGCTTTAAAAGCACATCCTCTAGACACACCCCATCCAGAGTTACAGGCATGAGAAATAAACCTCCTAACCTCTTCCTTTCCAAAGAAATGGCTATTAGATTTTGATGCAGAAGATAATTCAGGTTTACGATGCAAACACTTGGGTGGTGCATACCTGGGGTGTCTCTTTTTTCGAGACTGTCCCTGAGTGGTATAGATATGAGAGAGTCCAAAGAGTCCCTTTAGCTGACTGTTATTAGGAAGGCTACTAACTGAGGGTATGCTTGACTGACTGGAAGAACTTTGGGGAGAGTTAGAAGAAGTGGAAGTGCTGGAATTTTTCAAACTGGGGTTCTGACCAGAGATGGGGGTTGGGGGTAGAAGTGAAGAAGGTGGAGGTTTTAGCTTTTGTGTGGTACCTGTAGCCAACACAAGAGAAGTGCATGACTGTTTCTGAGAGACCTTTTTCCTTGGACGATAGTGCTTTGAAAAGTCTATTATTTCACCTCGTGATCTGCGACCATCAGGTGATGGTGTAAAGAACTTAGTAAGACCATCAATGAGCCCTTTGGTTTTCTTGTTAACTTTAAGTGTAGAGGCAGATATGTAGGTGGAGGTGGTGGTGATTTTGGTGGTGGCACCAGGCCGAGTGGGGTCTGTAACAGGCAATCTGCTGCTTGAATCCTTCACAGATGCAGCATGACCAGATGAAGGTGTGGTACAGACTTTAGTCTTTTGACCCCTACCAGGTGACCCCCTTCCTGTGAATGCATTCATGGATCCTTCATCACTGGTTACAGACCTATGCAAAAATTTGGAAAATAAAAATCAGCATTAAAAATCTCTAACTACTGCCAAATAGTACTACAGTTTATACAAGTTACTTATGCCACTGTACTTAAAAAGCTTTAAAGAAATGTAAAGACAAACTTTTGAAATACATTTCACACTATGACATAACATTCAACTTTTTTTTTTACTTTTCTATTTTTTCTTTTTGTTTCCCTCACCGCAGTTCTTTTCTTTAAAACACAGTCCACAGTACATATAAATAGAAGCAGCTGGGATTGCAAGATCTCCCAAGTATACAGCTTCTCCATCTACTTTTAGGCATGGCAAAAATGCGCTTTGGAGAAAAACATCAATGAACTGTGTCTGAGTACAATAACTGCTCCATCACCATAGAGCACCATCACACAAAGGAGATCACATGGTCATTGTTAATAAATTACTGCATATTAAAACAGACTGCATATTAACTTCAGACTACATTTGCTTAAACTGTAGAGAAAATCTATTAGTCCTTTAAGCAGTACAGTCAGTTTTCAAGAAATTGCTATTTTTTCCACACTTTTGCTGGATTATGTATGTCAACACTAATAGTAAATATTACCACCAAAGACCTAAAAGCATGGTGAGGTAGTTTATGAAGAACATTACAACAAAACCAAAGAAATAGACTCTGTTCTCTTTAGAAACTGTAAAAATAGCAAAACCAAAAATAGCAAAGGAAAGGAAAGAGCAAAACTGTAAGACCAAGTGGTGTTTGTAGAAAAGCCATAAACCAATCAGGCCTAACATGGAAGGTGTTAAGAGGGAAGAGTGGTGAATGTTATTTAAATGCTAGAAGGAAAAGGGGCATGCTGGAAGCCAACATTTGTGACAGCAGAAGTAGAGGTTTAGCTGGTCACTAATGACTGAAGAGAGGAACAACACCGAAGGATATGTTGAAGTATATTCTAAATATATAGAAATAGAACATTTAAAAATATTTGCAGTAAAACAAACAGTTATCAGGAGGCATCAGCAAATTGCAAATCCAAACAAAGTCATATAGTTGCATCAAATTATTTCATTCCCTTTTCCATCCTGCTCTTTGAAGTGAGTTTATTTACTTTGCAGCGGAAAGTTTTCTTCCACAGATTTTGTGTTTTTAATTGAGATACTAAAGTAATTAATTCCAACAGGTTACTTCTAATTAGAGATTGAACAGCCTGGGGCTACCATCTGGTTTACTGAACTCCAAGGGCCCACCAGTTTAAGATCTAGTCCATTTTCCACTCACACATCCTTAAATTTGGTTAGCTTCTAAGAGGCAACAAAACCAAAAACTTCTAAGTCTTTTGAATCCTTTGGTGCAATAAGCTTATGTCCACCACAAGACCTATTCTCGCTACCAGACGTAGCAATCGCCATCAGTACCAGAGGCCAACACACACCTGGTTTCAGTTAATCCTACACAGTAATTTGCCTGTGAAGAGCTTCCTACAGATGGTCAACAGGCAAAAAATTATTCCAGTACTAAAAGAATGTTTCACCCACTCTTCCTTAAACATCATGTTCTCATGAGCTGCTTTTTACTTTCATGTAGCACCACACATCATCCTTGTCCTGTAGTACTTTCCTGCAGCAACACTGTATTGGGTCTGGCTGGGCTGGAGTT
>NW_010319041.1:1277-1569 GCF_000700745.2 Antrostomus carolinensis | reverse complement strand
CCCCCCCTGGTTGCTTCCCCCGGGCTCTGAGCTGCTTTAGTCTTGCCTGCCCTCCCATCCCCTTTCTATCCGCGGAGATTTTTGCATCAGATAACGCAGCCACAGAGACCCGGAGGCTTCCTCATCAGGGCAGCGAAACAACTGGGTACCGCAGGGAGCCGGGATGGGATGCTGACCCCAAGCCAACGCCGCATCTCGACGAGAGGATGCGGGAACATAAAAAGGAGCTTGTGGGAAATGAGGATCTTTGTCATCCGGAGGGTTGGGAAGGGCCTGAGAGCTGCCTGCGCAT
>NW_010319041.1:0-1199 GCF_000700745.2 Antrostomus carolinensis | reverse complement strand
GCCTGGCTGGTTTTAAGGAGGGTGAGGGAAACTCTGCTCCCTCTCCTTCAGACTCCAAGAGCAGCTGGCGAACCAGAGATCTGCAGAGATTTTTGGCTGGACTTCAGCAGTGATGCTGTCCAGGGCACACGCTAAAGTGTGCCAGGTACTGGGGGCCCTGTGGGGACCAGTGTGTCTTTCTGCTCCCACCCGGGGGGCATCAGAGGTGCCTCCAATGCTGGAAAGCATCATCTTGTGGTTGGATGTTGCTTTGTGTGGAAAACTGCTCCTGGAGCTTGGTTTGTCTTTGCTCACCCTTTCCTCTACCATGGAAGACCTCCATCAGCATCAGCCTTGGAGGGTGTTAGCAACCGACCTCATTGTTTAAGGCCCTACAGGGTTCCTGTCCCATCCTGGGGTCTTAAATGTTTTTCCTCACTGCGCTTGCGTGACCTCCGTCTGCCACCGAGCACAAGCTCCCTGAGTATTTTGAGCCACAGGGCTAAGAATAACTCACACGGTGCCCATTTCTCAGCGGCACACAGCTCCCCGTGTCCACAGCCATGGCCAGTGCTGGTAGGTAGGGTGGGAGGGGGTGCAGGGAGCCTGGCAGGGGCTGTGGGTAGGGGAACCTCCTCAGCCCTCGGCAGGCTGCGGTATGAGTGCTGGGGAGGTGGCGAGACAGGAGCCAGAGGCTGTGCGGATGGATGCATTTGGGATTCCTCCTCCCACAGCCCCCATGGGCTCTGGGAGCGGCTCGGGCCAGAGGAACCATCCCACCAGTTCTGCAGTCAATGAGTGCCTCCCTGCTGGGAGAGGCTGGCAGGGTGCTGCCTGTGGAGTGGGAATCGGAGGGAGGAGGTGGTGAAGGGCTGAGCTCCATAGATTTGGGGCTATCATAGGGGAGAAAAGGACTTGCACTGCCTTGTTGAAGGGCAGTGGATTTAGAGCATCCCAGAGCAGAAGGAGTGACAGGGAGGAGTAAATTTTCCTCCTGAAAAGCTTCTGGTTAGGGCAGCCCCTTGGGTTAGCAGCCAAGTTTATGTCCTATGCACATGCCAAGAGCTTGCACACTTTTTACTGTTGCTTGCTTCATTTTAAGCTATTGCAGCGCTTCAGGATGAGGAGAGCTGCCTCTCTGGAGCCAGGCTGTGCCCTGCTCCCCTGGGATGGGGCACTGGGGAGGCAGCAGTCCAGCACTGGCGTCCTAGCCTGCTGCT
>NW_010319040.1:0-2095 GCF_000700745.2 Antrostomus carolinensis | reverse complement strand
GGAAAGGCAGGCTCTCCGACAGGTGTAAGGGTCTTTCTTCTTGACATGCTTAGGCCCAGCCATCTTCAGTGACCTGAGTGTTTATCACAGTGCTGTTTCCAGCCCAGGGACAACCTTCTCTCTAGCTGCGGCAGAAGTCTGTACTTGTATCGTTATATTTCCAGCCCCCCATGAAACAGGCAACTACAGTAAACTTCACTGAGACTTTGCTCTGTGTTTGAAGAACAATTTTCCACCAGCACAATCACGAGTAGCCTTTCAGAGAAGTGATGAGTTTTACTACCAGCCAAGTCCCCGTCGCCGAGGGTCACTCTTGCCTTTTATCTCGTAGCTCTTGTACAGAACCCTTGCTAGACAATTAGCTAAACATACCAGGGGCAATAGCATTGGCTTCTCCTTGTGCAAGCCTAAGTGCTCTGCATCCGCTGGATCTAAGATGTCAACCTGTGTGTTTGCTTTGGAGCTGGGATCCTAGAATCTGCACTGCTGTCACCACTCCTGCCATTTCAAGAGGCTACACTGCACCCCTTGTCCAGCAGAGCTCTTCCCCTTCGCTTCCGATGTTTTTCCCCAGTTAGTCATGGCAGAAACGCTGGATCCAGAGGCCACCTGAAGTCGTTCAGAGTTTCCTGCTGGTTTAAACAAAACCTGCCTGTCCATAGGTGCCAGGTATACAGGGCACCCTCTTGGTGGATGTTGCAAAAAATAAGGCAATGGTTCCTACCCAGAGAAACAGACCCATGTTTTGCGTTCTGGTAGGGACTGACCCTTCTGAGAAATTTTCTGAGTACCTCGGGTCAATGTGATTAAAAAAAAAAAATAATTGACCCAATAACCCGGACAGGCACAATATGTTAGACTGCTTCAACAAGAAAACTCAAGATCTTCTTCTGCTCATTGCATGGCTCCTGAAATTTTTTTCTGGTCCCCAGTAGGGTTATTCTCCATCAGCTCGCTCATGTCAGGGGTGCAGAGATGTCTGTGTTCAGCAAGGGTAAAATCGGTGAAAAACATATCCACCGGGAGTGTGAGCCGATTGAGGTTAAGGAGAACATCACACAGGTTAAATGTCCTGGACAGATGCATGCAGGGTAACCGTCTGGCAGAAAACCACTTTGTCAACGCTAGCTATGTTCCCCCCAGCACAATCCCTGTGGTGACTTGCCTGTTCCCCAAGTAACAGCAAAAAAAAAAAAAAATAACCTGTTGTTGTAATTATTGAATATCATACTTTGTTCCACAGGTACTAGATGTAATCCAATGAACCCACACCGCACCAAGCTGGTGTGAAAAATTGGAGCCCTTGAGTCTTTTTTTTTTTTTTTTTTTTTTTTAGGAACTGACAGGCATGCGGTTTATGCTTGAAGATACAAGCAGAGGTCTCCTGTGAAGGGAAGAAAAACCTGTCATGGATCAGAAGGTGTCGGCAGTCTTTCTCTTCGGGAGTAACTGGATTTATGATGTGGAGGCAAGGGGATAGAATTTGCCAAGGTGGTCTGGATCCAAGGGCAAGGGGGACAGGATCCGTCCCGACCTGTGAAAAGTAACACAGACCACGAGGGACAAAGAACCGCGGGGGGCAGGATTGCACCCCCGGCCGGCTGCACCGAGGAGCACTTTGGGGAAAAAGGTGCCCTTCCTGTGACAGTCTGCGGGTACGGGGAGGTTGGGGAAGCCCTCACTTCTCACACCTCACATCTGTGTTCGCCTCGGCCGTTGCGTCCACTTAAAATATATATATAGTTATGTACCTCTCGGCTGCGCTGAATCGCCTGTGAAGGTGTTTACCCAGAGAGACGGCACAGCGGCAGCCCTTTATTGGAATATGATGCACTAGGGGAAAAAAATAGAAGGGGTTCATTATTGTGGTTGATAAACATAGGAAAAGCACATGCCTGACCTTTCATTTGTACAATTAATTGTTCCAGCAGAAAGAAAATGAGTCTTAATTGTGCACAGCTTCCTAGAGGATCAGCTGTGTGTGCCTCTCCGCCTTCAGGGAAAATCGCTGCGAAGTTTTCCTGAAGGCTTTTACTTTCTACTTAGGACAGGAAAAAGAAGAAAGGAAGATCGCTATACCCACTTCCACCCCTCT
>NW_010319039.1:0-4394 GCF_000700745.2 Antrostomus carolinensis | reverse complement strand
ACGGACCGGTGCACCACGGTGACGGAGGCAAAGACAGCGGCGAAGCCGGTCAGGTACACCACGCCCAGGAGACAGGCCAGCTGCAGAGAAGCCAACGGTCAGCTCAGGCCCCCCAGCAGCCCCTCACAGCCAGCCGTGACCCAGCGTGGCCACACATCAAGGCAGCAGCCATGATGGCAAACGGCAGCAGCAGCACTGGGGCGGGGAGCCAGGGGGCAAGCAGCCAGGCTGCTAACAGCGGTGGTCCTGCAAGTTGCTGCTGCCCCATGCCCTTACCTTCACTACTTGCTGGTAGAACTGGCCCAGCACGTGCTGCCATGTGGACTGCTCCATGAGGACACACAGATCCGTGTAGGTGAACCAGCCACGCCACATGCCCTGCTTTTCTGCCACACTGCAGGAAAAAAAGGAATGGTGGATGTGGCATGGACTTTCTCCATCAAAGAAGCTTGAGCCCAGGGAGAAGCTCAGAGAAGAACCTGCTCAAGGTCTATGGAAGGGAGCTGCAGACCCTCGCAAATGCTCACAGGTACCCCAACCTCTTATTTCACTGCAGCAGGGCAGAGCCAAGGCTGCAGGGTGGACGAAAGGCTCACCTCCACCCCACACACCTACCGTCCTTCCAGCCAGCTCAGCACTTCAAACAGTTCCCGGGGGTCTGTGTAGAGACTCCAGTCCTGTGGGAACAGCAGTGAAAGGTCAGAGCAGTCAGGGCAGGCCACCCAGCACCCACACACATCCTTCTCCATTCCTTCATGGGAGTATGTTGGGGAAAAGCAGAAATCCAGACTCCCCTTAACGCCTCCTTTCCCCTGCTCCGTGAAACAGTTGGCTGCAGGGACAGCCCAACTTACAATGGCGCTCAGGAAATTCATCTCCAGTGTGTTCATGGTCTGGACGTCCACCTTCCCTGCTGCTCCCCACTCGTCATTGAACACCTCCTCCTCCTCACCTTCATCATACAGGTACTTACTAGCAACCATCTAAAAGCATCACAAAGGACAGGATCTCAGTCCCCCCTGCACTCCTCCAAGCCTCCCTCCAACCCAGTGACCCCTCACAGCCCACACCACTCACCATGGAGATCAGGAAGAGGTCTGAAGATGAGATCTGCTGGAGGTATTCGGGGTTCCGGTGCCGGAGTCTCTCAATGTAAACCAGTGCCAGCATCATGGAGCAGGGCGAGATGCAGGCTTCCCTGTGGGACAGGGCAAGAGCCAACCCGAAGGTTATTTGCGTGCTACAAACATCCTTGTCACCACAGCACAACTCGGCTGCTCCTACACAGGGAGGGTTAGTGAACAGACAGCTAGATACGTCCCAGCCTTGCCAGCTCTGCGCTGGCTGTCCTGAGCTGCAGCAAGAGATAGTGCAGGGGATGGAGAGCAGAAAGCCCTGGCTCCTCTTCCTGGGCACAGCCAGCTCTGAACCGGGCAGCCCTGCCTGCAGCCAGGCACACTGCAAGGGCTTGGCTGCTGAGAGCAGAGCCAGGGTTCAGACCTGGCTGTCCCAGCCAGTACAGACTTCCAGTAACAGGAGCACCCCTGCACCCCAGAGAGCAGGACCAGCCTGAACTGGGCCTGGCTGTGTCAGGATGCCACTGTGCCTGCTGGCCTTGCCACCCGCCCCCAGCTCCTCTTTGACACTAATCAGGCCTAAGCACAAAGCCCAGCTGGCCCAGGGGACAGCAGTGAGTCATAGGTGAGACCAGAGCTCCCAATTCCAGCATGGGACATGAAGGGAGAGGTTTTGCTTCTTACCGAGATACATGAGACACGTATTTCTTCTGGAGCCTGCGGATAGGGCTGGGAGCCACTTTCTGCAGCAACTCCACGGCAATATCTAGGACAGAAAAGCAGCAAAAGGGGTTAGTCCTACACAGCACAGTCCACCCCCACCCCTCCCTTTTTCCCCACAAGCCGTTGAGTCTTGGTGTTCGCTCAGCCCTCAAGTTTAATTTAAACTACCAAGGTAGGAGCCCTTCTCAGAAGTCACGGATGAGGGAGGAACAAGGAAATAGGCAGGAGAGCCAGATCTAGACTAGCAAGTCTGCTTCACGGGGAGTTACCAGCAATGAGCTGCACAGAGAGGCTAATACCCTCCCCTCGCCCTGCAAGACCTCAAGCAGCCCTTTTGGAGGCTTTCTGAGACCTGATGTCAACACCAGGTCCTCCCATTCCTTTGCTCCCCTCCAACCAGCATCATCCTCCTCCTCCTCCAGAGCTGGTCAGCACTGACCCAGCTTCTTCCCCACCACAGTCCTAGTGCCCCCAAGATGATGATGGACAACGTATTCACGTGACCAGGAGCCTGAAGGCACTAACAGGGTGTGGAAGCAGCAACACAGTATAACTGCAGCTCCTCATCTCTGCCCGTTTCCCCCCCACTCACAGATGTGCCTCAGTTTTCAAGCACTGAAAGGGCAGAGACTGCTGGATGCTGGCAGATGGCTTCAGCAGCTCCCATCCCACTTCCCAACGCGGCAGGACCAGCTGGGGCACCCCAAAGGGCACTACAGTCTGGTGCTTGGCAAGAAGTGTTTGACAGGCAACTCCAGCTCCATTTTGCTGCTGAGCCTTTGGCTGACAGAGTCAAGAGCAAAGCTCGTCCCAGCAGCCTCGCGTTTCCAGCTCCCAGAGGAAGCCCCACCACACCACCTCCTCTCTCCACACCCCTTTCCATGCCTCTCCAGCAACTAAGAGAACGGCTGCAGCCCCACAGGAATTACTTGCCTGACAGCAGCCACCAAGCTCAGAAACACACTGCTCCTCCCCAGGGACCTCCCCAGGTCACTCAAGCCACATCACTGCTAGGATCCACATCCAGGCAGACACAGCTCCAGCCACCCCATCAGCAGCTCACAGCTTCTCACGCTGCTGCTGCTCTCTCTGCACCACTTCACCACCCTGATGCTGAGCAAAGACACACACACCAGCCAGCGCAGGGAGAGCAGCAGGGCTCTGAGGGACAGAAAGCACACCCCACCCCACAGGCCTTGTCCCAGCACCAAACTTAATCCTTCAGCCCACAAATCCAACCCATGACAACATGTTCTGCCGCAGAGAACAAGGAGAGCGGCTGATCGCTGTCCCCACGTCACAGCCACGGCACGTTGAGAGTAGTTATGGGTCCTTTCCAGAAGGAACAAATTCACTTTTCAACCTTTCTCCTCAGCCAGCCCCATGCTGCCTCCTGTGACTGCCCTGCAATGCCAAAGACCTTTTCCAGCTCCTCCTGCTACTCTGGACTCTCTCCACAATTGCCTCTATCTCATTTGAAAGCAGAGCCATAAACGTGTCATGCAGCAATGGCACAGCTCTACCAAGCCAGATGCCATGGCCTTAAGTCCTGTTTTTGACAGCAGCTGATAGCAAAGGAAGGCTGTGAGAGCAGGTCAGACTGCGGGGATGTTCTCTGTGTCCCTCCTGCCCCCAGCTACTGGAGTGAGGCATTTCCTGGGTGTGAGGCAGTCCTTATAGTTAACAGCCCTCAACAGAGTCTTCTGCCATGAATGTGCTCTTTGAACTCTCAACACTGGCAGCATCCTGTTGAACAGTCCCATCTGGCACCCGGGTGTGACACCAGCCCCAGAGATGAGCCACGTGCCCGTGTCAGAACTCGTGACTCCCAGCAGTGCCCGGGCAGCTCGAGCCGCCCTGCCTGGCCCTGCTCCATCACCCAGGAGCACACCCAGCAGCTTCCTCCTGGCCCAGGCGTGTCACACGCAGCCTCTCGGCAACTTCACATCGTTTCCCAAAACCGTCACAAGGGGTTTCAATGCAAACACGCTTCCCCACCTGCTCAGTGCCCCCTGCAAGCTGTGTGAGCATGCAGCCAAGGGAACTGCTAATGCAACGCCACGGCAAGGGCCCTCCAGCAAACCACTGCCTGCCCCTGACTGCTCCTCTCCACCATCACCTTCACCAGTTCCTCAGCTCAACCCAGAGGCATCCTTCTGCTCCCCCAAACACTGCTGAATCAACAGAAAAAAAGGGATGTGATCCAGACAAACAGACAGCAGGAACTCATCCCCTTAGTGCTCACAACCAGCAGCAAATAAACTCCTCAGTACTTCGCAGAGCACAAACAATTCCAAGACACCTCCCATCAGGAACAGGGATACAATCTTCACTGCCAAGGAATTCACAAGCAACCTAAAGGACTCTGCACACCAGCGAGGTGCCAAAAATGCAGCAGTAGGCCAGAGCGTGCAATAGAACAGAGAGCGGGAGCCATGAAGCTCTGGCACCCTGCCCGCCGCGCTGTGCGGAGCGAGGGAGGCCGGGCAGGGGTGGGATTTGGCACTGGGCAGGAAGCGGGTGACTCGCTGGTCTCAGCCCCTGGGCTACTTCCAATCCCCCTGACTCAGCATTCCCCTGCGGGGACACCCAGCA
>NW_010319038.1:0-203 GCF_000700745.2 Antrostomus carolinensis | reverse complement strand
GGCCCTACAGGCCCGGCACCAGGACTGGGACCGAAACCCAGACCAGAACCAGCCCCAGAACTGGCACTGGGACCAAGACTGGGACCAAGCCTGACACTGGGACCGGCACCAGGAGCGCTTTGGAACTGGGACTGGCACCGGCAGCGCTCCAGGACTGGGATCAGGACCGAGACTGGAACCCGGCACCCGCAGCGGGACTGCTC
>NW_010319037.1:2431-3146 GCF_000700745.2 Antrostomus carolinensis | reverse complement strand
GAGAGCATGCCCATCGCCTGCCGGGCACGCCCTCGTATCACACATGGTGTGGGCAGGATGCTAGGACTCAGCCAGGCTCCCGTCATCCCCCGTGACCCCAAAATACCACCTAGTCTAATGCTCGCAACCCACCCGGGGCCTTTCAGGAAGACAAAGAGAAGCAGAAGACCCACAGCACGGCACCGTGTGGCCAGAAATGGAGCACCATGTGCTAACCCGGGCTCCTGCCGCCCACCTCGCTGTCATGTCATCTCCTGTGACACTGCTCACAGAACCCTAGGAACGCATGTCCTCAAGAGAGGTGGACGGACCTCCGACATGGCCCACGCCTGCGCCTGTCCGACCGGCACCCGCGTGCCCTCTGCCCTCGCCTCCCGGCGGCCGAAGCCCCCTGAGCGCTCTCTTGCGCTTGTCCTGATTCCTGCTCAAAGAAACAGCCTCTCCCCGCAAGACACAGGCACGCACGCTCCATTGTGCCGGTGCTCCCACGTGCTGTCCCATGGCACGACGCTGGGTTCGCCCCCCCCATGGTGGACAAACCCCCGCAGCCTTCCCTGGGGTCACGTGTTCACACTTACGCTTCCTCCTAATGGGTCCCACTGAGATGATCTGCTCCTTGGGCTCCTCGGCGAATGTGCTGGCCATCCTCGTGTGCTGAGGGCAGTTCTACGTGGGAATAAACACCGCCTCCATCACCGTCGGTCCCTGCCCGGGC
>NW_010319037.1:0-2296 GCF_000700745.2 Antrostomus carolinensis | reverse complement strand
GCCCCCGGTGCTTCGTCTCTGGCTGCTTCTCTGATGCCGGGTCGGCGGGGCTTGCCGCGCTCCCCGCCGGAGGCCTGCGAAGTGAGCGACCCCTCCCTCGGCGCTCGCCCCGCTTACTATTTTGCAGGAGTATTTCTCCGAATCGCAGAGCGAGACAGCGCAGTGAAGGTGAACTTCGTCATAATCCCCGATGAACTTGAAGACGGTGACGTGGAAGCGACACGTCAACGACACTCCGTTCTCCTCTATGCCGATGGTGTTGTCCTTCATGTTTTGACACCTGCTCAAAGTACCGATGCTCGCCCCATCCGTCTCGTGTCCGTCACCCTCCCTCAAGGGACGCCGCTCACCCCTGTCCCTGTAAGGCCCCTCGACCTGGGTCCCATGGTAGAGTGCTTAGATCCTGCCGTGCCCGCCTCCTCTGGATGTGCCCTGACTCTGCAGCACGACCTCTCTCTAGCGCTTCCGACTTCGTCATACTCCCGCTTCCGAAGGCGGCTCTGCCGCCAACGCCCGTCCCTTCTCCTACGGACACCCGGATGCCCGTGGCATCGGCGACGGGAGGAAGGCCGCTTCTCTTCACGGCCGGGACTCCGTCCCATACTGGGCTTCTGGCTGCCTCCCTGCCAAGTGAACTAACTCCTGCGCTAACAACACAAGCTGCCCTGTTCCCCACCCTTTCCAGATCTTGGTTGACTGTCTCACTGGCCGAAAGGTCCCTCGGTCCCAACTGATGCCCCTTCAAGCGCCCCCTCCGACAAACACAACTAAAAACAACAGGGCTTGCTAGGCCGCCCGGCCCGCGGTCGCTCACCCTCCCTCGATAATGAAGTAGCGCAGCTTATCGTTGCTGTCCCGTGAAGGGGTTGCGTAGCACTTGTTCAGCATTAGGATCAAGTGGTTGGAATCGGCCCCGACGACGAAGACCCCCACGTAGAGCACGTCCCGGGTGGTGAGCACCACCTCGCCCTGCCGGTAGGGGTGCTTGTAAGAAGAGTTCTTGTACAGGGCCATCTTGGTCGTGAAGCTCCCTTCCTGCGTCGGCACCGTCAGGTTAATCACGCTAATGATGACCAAAAAATACTGGCTCAGATGTAGGAAAGGCTACAAAGCCCTGACTCAGCACCTCCCTTTGGACGCTCGCCGCCTTGCCGTCCACCCGCGCGCTCCCGCGCTCTTCTGACGAGAAAGGCCCCTTGGCTCGTCCCGGCTCCTACCTCAGCATCGGCCGCACGACTGAATCCAGGGAGATCTTGATGTCCAGCTCGTAGGCGCAGGAAAACTCCACGTTGATGGTCCGGTCCCGGGTGATGATGTTGCCCGTGTTGTTTGCGCTCTCGATCCACACCGTGTTCTTGTACACTATATGTGTGCTATTCGACTGCAAAAGGAACGTGGGGCATCACTCGAGACCGGCCATCCCCGCTCCCCTACTCCTAACACCTCTGCCTCTAAATGAGCCGCTCCATGCCGAGTGCCCCTCCGCCCTCCGTCGTGCCTGCCCAGAAAGGGAATGGTACAGCGGGCCTAGGAACCGCTGGGCGGCATCCTTTACAAAATCTGTCTCTGTTTTCCCTGACCCCCATCCCACAAACGCACCTCCCCAGCATCACTCGCGTCAATGCGCTCCCTTGCCCGGACCTCGGCGTCGTGCCGGACCGCCACCGCCGTGGAGGAGGTCTGCCCGGCTGGCGCAAAGCGATGCTGCCTCGCTGCCCCCGTGCCAACAAGTTCCTCACATATGTAACAGCTTAGAATAAACAGAGCAATGTCCTCGGCCTCCCTACTACTCCCTCTGCCTCCTCCTGCATCCTCTGGACTGGGATGACAGTCAGCGGGGTGACGGCCACGCTGTGCCGAAAGACCCTCCTCGCTACGAAGCCTGCCCGCGAGCTGCTGCCCAAACGTGAGCCACCCCAATTGATGGTCAGAGCTACGTGCCCCAGCCGACGCTCGAGTCCCTTTCGCTCTATCGAGCCGTCTCCCAAAGACACGCTCCTCCCGCCTCCTCCGCCCCAAGTTGGCGTGAATGAGAAGACATCCGAGATGAGCGGCCCAGCTTTCGCTCCTGGCCCCGCGTGCCCCGGCTCACCTGCACAACGTTGCCACAGTTGCCCTTAGTGTTGTTGATCTGGAAAGAGATGAAGTCCTCCCCTTCGATGCCGGGGCAGTGGCGGTCGTTGACCCGCACCCCTTCACGCTCAAAGCCCAGCTGGAACAGCTTGCACTTCGAGATGGACACCTCCATTTGGGCAGCTTTGCAGGTCACCTCCGCGTCAATGATGTCGTGGGTGGC
>NW_010319036.1:0-267 GCF_000700745.2 Antrostomus carolinensis | reverse complement strand
ATAATAATAATAATAATAATAAATAATAATAGAGCAGGACTTCACAGCATGTGGCTGTGCTATAAGGTCATGGCAACAAGATCCCCTCCTTGTGCATCTGAAAGCTGAGTTAAGAGGTTTGGATGTTGGGGCAGAGCTGGAAAACCATTTAGTGAGAAACTGGGAGGTTTCAGGCTGTGTGACCATTTGGCAGCAGCAGGAACATTGACCCTGGGGAGCCCGGCATGGCCCAACCCAGAGGGAGGGATGCACAGCCAGGCACCTGCT
>NW_010319035.1:0-3601 GCF_000700745.2 Antrostomus carolinensis | reverse complement strand
TGCCGGGGGTTGTTGAGGCCAAAGTGCAGAAAAATTGAGCCCATTTGGTTCATTTTAGCTGTTCCTTGTGCTCTGCTGGACCCTCATCCTCAGTGATCTCCGTACCATGTAGAGGGAAAACACCGCAGTGATAATGACACATCCCAGAACACTCAGCTGAGTGAATAATTGCAGATACACGCTGCTCTGCCTTTGCACAGGCATTTCCATGAAGGCAGTGGGAGTTATAGAGACATTATTAGGTCTCATGACATTTTAAAATGGTTTAAATATAAAGTGACTTAAAGGGATTTCAAAGGCTGGAATAGAACTGAAAGAGTCTTTGCAATAATTGCCAGATGCTAAAAACAACCCACAGAGAAGCACTGCATAACGGCTCGGAAATGAAAGAACAGAGGGATCCAAATCCACGCACCAAGTTAGAGAGGAAAAAAGCAAAAGTTCTTTCCAAGCAAAGCCATTACAGCTGCTTCTACAGCTGCTTCTACAGCCCTTCAGCCTGACTCACCCCTGACAGCAGCAGCAGGGCAGGTTACACACAGCAGTGGGGACGACACCAGGCAGCACCACCAGCCCAGCACAGGAAGCTCATGGGACCTGTGGGATATCACCTCCGAGAAGAAGAATCAGGTGTAGAGCCTTTGTGTCAGCTTGGCAAATCCACACTTTATTTGGGCAAGTAAGCGTAACATTTCAGTCGGCACCGAACGCTCATGCAGAACTTGCTTGGGTTGCTGAAATCATCATAAATTAAGATTTTTCTGATGAATCAAACAGTGTGAGGGCTCCAGCTGTTAACTGGGGCAAACTCCCTCAGCACACACGGAGCTAACTGACTCCTTATGTTTGTGTAGGAACAGCCTGAGGAAATTAGAAAACAGCTCGTGGACAGACACAGTAGACAACAGAGCATCAATTGTTAAAGACTTTTTCAAGTATGTGAGATATCAACACATGGAGACAAACCTCATGGCTTTGTGTTTTAGTCTTGTAACACAGCGATAAATAAGGGCTGAGAGAACAGGCCCGTCTCTGCCATTGTACATCAAAAACCAGCAGTTATTAATAGACACAAATGCTTTCAAACTAAGAAAGGGCATGTACTTTCCAGCACCTCCTGTTCCCTATTTTGTTCATCTTCAACAATAAAATCATTTCAGTAGAAAAGCGCTATAAAAAGAAGCAACTCCTCTCTCCCACGTCTCTTGCGTCAAGACCAGGTTGCTGTGTAAAATCACATCGACAGAGCAACGCTGAAGTCCTCACAATCTTCTGCTTGGACTCAGACATCGTAGGAAATCTGCAGTATAAGCTGATGGGGAATATTTGTACTTATTTTCTTGAAATCTTTCTCAACCATGCACTGCAGATGAGGCTTATCATGCTTGTTTCTTGTTAAAATAGCCAAAAAAATTTAAAAATAGGGGGAGAGACAAGAGATAGACTAAGCCCATGTCTCCAGTCCTTTGATTTGGGGGAAATGTCTGATTAAAGTTTCCATCAGAGAGGAGTTTGCTTTAAGTATGAAGCTTCCAGGTGCGGGTGTTTCTTCCCAAAGCAGCGTTATCTGAATCAACTTGGCCTAAGTCTCAACTAAAACCTGGGTAACTTGGATGAAATAAGGGACGGGGGGGAAAAAAATAATCTAAGAGAACTCCAGGCTGATTGCAAAAGTAGCATCAGCCAGATGCAAAACCAGACTGGGAGTTGAGAAAGGAAAGGCAAATTGCCAAGACAACCAGCTACTACATCAACTGGTACTTACAACAACCCGATCACCTTCAGGAAGGAGGCAGCTCTTGCTTAAGGATGTCAAGAATCACCTCTGGATTTGGAACCTCCTGCCTCAGTGAATGGGGAAACCAGAGTAAAAGGGGTAAAAAAAGTAAACAGCCTGATTATACAGAGGTATAGCTGTAATCACTCCCAGAACTGCACAAGTCTGAGGAATTGCATAGCATCACAGGAAAACTCCATCTTTGGCAGGCAAGCCAGTCTGTCTGCCAAAAATGTGCATGTCTGGAGTCACATACATGTTCATTTGCAGTGCAAATGCCTAGACAAATTTGTTCAAGACTTGCTCTGGTCAATAGATTCCTGAAAACAAGTATACACGTGATAGATACCATGATTTCTTTTGAGCTATTAGGCTGGAAATACTTAAAAACTACTATGTACTCACAGGAATAGAGATGTTTTGTTTCTGACTGACATTTTTCTCTTCCGTTAAACTTCCTGCATTAAAAACTTCTAGTCACATGTAACCGCTAACACTGAACGTTTATTGTCTTTAAAAAAAGTACACATGCAGAAAGCCATCCTCTTTAAAACCACATAATATAATCCAGCAGGATTTTAGAGAAAAGCAGCAGCCCTGTAAGGCGTGGATTCATCAGAAACCTCCATCAGAAACGTGTGTTCTGTGGGAGTCCATGCTCCGATTACACCATGCAGTAGGGAGAGTCCATCCAAAGTCAATCACATAACAGAGCACTTGCCTTGCAGTTTATCTTTCTTTTTCTGCTGCTTGGACTTCTTTCCATCCACCTGCAGACTGACAGTTCTCCTCTTCTCCAGATTCAAGAGCTCCTGGAAGAGCTCCTGCACATTGTAGTTCATTTTGGCTGATGTCTCCATAAAGGAACACTTCCACTTGCTGGCTAACGCTTGCCCCTCACTGGCATCCAGCTCCCTCTGGGTCTCATCACTTTTGTTACCCACCAACATTATTGGGATTTTTTGGATGTCCCCTTTAATCTGACAAATCTGTTCAAAGATGGGCTGCAGATCTTCCATGGACTGCCTGCTGGTGACAGAGTACACCAAGATGAAAGCGTGCCCTTTGGATATAGACAGCCTCTGCATAGCAGGGAACTGATGGCTTCCCGTGGTGTCTGTAATCTGAAGGGTGCAGATGCTCTTATCGCAGCTGATTACCTGCCGGTAGGTATCTTCGATGGTGGGGATATAGGTGTCCCTGAAAGTTCCCCTTACAAAACGAAGGACCAAGGAGCTTTTGCCAACCCCTGCTGCTCCAAACACAACCACCCTGTAATCATTGCTTTGTTCAGGCATGTTTGCTGCCCTGCGATACAAGTGAGGATTTTAACTGAAAAAGCTCGAGTTCTTCAAGTTTACACACCCCTTTACAGAGGTGGCCTGCAGAGAAGGGAGAAGGCGGGGGGGAAAGGGAAGGAGAAGAGCAGAGAAAGAAGAAGAAGTCGTTCACAACATCTCAGTAATTTTACGGTATGTTATTGAAATAAGCAATTCAAGAATCACTCCCCTCCGATGCTTTTTTTTTCCTCGCCTTTAAAGATAAACAAACCACTATTGCCCCCCAGCATACATCCCGTGCACACTTAACCTTATGAGAAGTGAAAACGAATTCACCTGTAGCCATCAGCTCCAGCCAAATGAGACTAAAATCGCCGACCAGCAGCGGGGAAGCCGTGCCGATGCGGGGAGGGGATGCTCGGCTCGGCGCCTGCCCCCGCCTCCCTCCTCCTCCTCCTCCGAGCTGCCCCGCTCCGGCTCGGCACTCGCGGGCAGGCAGCGGTGGCAGGGCCGTCGGCTTCCCCTCTCCCTCCCCACACGCTTC
>NW_010319034.1:3277-5011 GCF_000700745.2 Antrostomus carolinensis | reverse complement strand
GGATCCGCACCGGGAGCGCCCTGCCCGGCCAGCTTCTCCTCCCCCTTCCCCTGCTCTGTGTGTCAACGCGGGGTTTTGTGCAAAAGACAAAGCCCCGAGATAAGGAAAACTTAGAGGCCAAGTGCTCTTTACTGGCAAGCAACGCGTGTTGTCCCCGCGGACTCCGATGTCCTGCAGAAAGAGCGGTCACTGATTTACCCCTGGGAAGGTTTTTATGTTAAATACATTTTTCACACTCCCTCAGGTGCACGTGGAAATATTATTCATAACCTGGCTATATCACATCTCATCCACTCCACTCTTGCACTGATTACAATTCCGTGGAAGATCCGCACACACATCCCCCATTCTTTCCCTTTCCCCGGTTTGCTGATATCGTGTGTTATGGCACAAAATATTTCAAAAAGACATGGATTGTGGGGGGCAAACCGACAGAGATTCAGCAGGTGGGTGACTAGGCCTGTGCACGGCACTGTCGGGAGGGTAGGAGTCCCTTTTCATTTGAGCCTACTCAGTCATGGAAGGAATTGCAATGGGGATTAATTTGTCTGGTAATATGATAAGTGACGTTAAGCATAATAGAAATATAATCATGTTGCTGGAGTCGTGTGGAAGTTTAACCTCAGATCGTGTGCACCGGGCATGGTGCACGATATACAGAAGGTTTTCAAGGAAACACGCCACAGACACCTTCGGGATGAAATGGTGACTACGTTATTGCCGCTGATAATAGCAAACTGCAAAACCCTGCTCGCCAAGGAGTGCCCAGGTCCTGCACCCACCGTGTATGAAAATAACCTCCTCATTCGCCAAAACCCAAAAAATATCAAAGTGCAGAGGACACAACAAAAATATACGGCCGAACCCTAAACGTGAAGTGCAAACAAAGCCACTGTGTTCACCATCATGGCGTATGTGGTCAAAAGGACTTCCAATATTTGTAAAAGCTTACAGGTTTTTGTTTTGATTTTTTTGTTTGTTTTGGGTTTGTGGGGGTTTTTTTCGAATTTGTTGGGGGTTTTTTCTCCCTCTCAGTTCGTCACGATTAAATTTCGGAGGGACGCAGCCAACTCGTACTCGGCTACGAGCAGGGGCACATAAAGGAAAGCATTCCAAATATTTCACATGAATGCACTTTATGCAAGGTGGGTGGGAAAAAGCTCGTGGCTGTGCGTTTAAAGTCTGTCCTTTCCTCACTGTAACAATCAATGAGGAGCTCTCGCATCCTGTACCGCTAACATTTGCACAGAGGATGAGGAAATATCTGGCGTTAGAGGGGAAGGGGAAGAGGTTAAAAATAAGGTCTCTTAGAAAACGATGCGGGTCCTGTAACCAAATACTGTCGACATACAGCAGTGCATATGCATAGACACACGCACGCATATAATCTAATTACCGTTTCACGTAAGGAAACAATTTGACCTTCAGCATCCAAGTTGAGACAACAAATCAGGGATATTAGTGTAGTACAAGCAAGCAGTAAGTTAGGGGACCCCAGGGAAAGCCATCCTCATAAGCACTCTGCTTGTGCAAAGTGAGTTACATTCGGGTAAAAGCGGGCTGCGGCGCATTCCGCTTCCCCGAGAGTTGAAAAATGTTCAACTTCGCTTAACCCCCTGTAAGAGCCACTGAAAAGTCCCTCCGTACAGTCAGGTTTCCAGTGGGAAGAGGGCAGCATTTTCTCAGCTGCCCGGTTTGCATTCCCTGAACGCCTCAATAAAGAGGAGCCATCCG
>NW_010319034.1:2566-2839 GCF_000700745.2 Antrostomus carolinensis | reverse complement strand
AGCGATCCCTGCCCGTCCTGTTCGTCCCGCTGCCGCCGCCTTAACGGCCTTATCCTCCAACCGGGAAAATCCGCACATCGCCAGAAATCCCTCTGCCTGCTCCCCAGCCTCGGAGAAATCAGAAGTCATTAATATTTGAGGAGGCAATAATTTTCCTGTTGAATCTAGAACTGTCGTAATGAATAATTCGTAGCAAGTTCTATTAGGGTTTCAGAAACATTGCGTTTTTGACAACTTCTGGGTGTTTAATAGAAACGGTGGAACCATAAAGGC
>NW_010319034.1:0-2515 GCF_000700745.2 Antrostomus carolinensis | reverse complement strand
AAAAGTACAGGCGCGCGGAATGATGTTTAATAAACGCGAACCTCCGATCTCGGGTTTGCCCTGAACCTGCCTCTCTCCGATGTAGGTCAGTTTTCCCAAGAATTTAACCATTTTCTGCTTCAGAGACTTCAAACAGTGAGGCCGTTAAAGAGCAGTAAAAGTTTGTTTACTTAAGAAAAACACTGTCATTAAAGGATGAGCTCTCCCGGTTAATGGCTGTACCTGTGCTGATCCCACAAGGAGCTGGCTCGTGTACAAGTTCTGTGACCCGGGGACACTCCTTTCTCCTCGAAAAAGGGGGCCGAGAAGGCAGCAGAGGAACACAACTTTGCTTTCCCCCGCCCCCCCCACACACAGACGAGCTATTCATAGAGCGATGGAAAAATAATTAGGTGACGAGTGACGGTCTCTGTAAAATCTCTGTGCTATGTTTAGACGATAGTGATACGAAATCAGTATACATTCTCTATATTATATCACGTCGAGTTGTATCATAAAAATGCAACTCCTGGAGCGTCAAGCCCTGTATCGAGCACAAGTAAAGAGGAGTTTTATGAACTGGAAGGCGAAAAAAATCGTTTGGCTGTAAGCAGATCTTACAATAGGATTATGTAGTTTCCCTCGCAGTGCATAAGGCTGTACAGGAGGGGGTGGGAGGTGGAAAACCCTACACTGGAACAGATTAAATTTTCCAAAATGGGCTTATTTCTTATCTTCTCCTTCAGAGGAAAAAAAAAAAAAAAAAAAAGCCAGCGCCACAGACTACAAACACCGGCTGCTAAACTAATTAATACAAGTTCACAAGCTGCTCCTGGAAGTGTGAAAACTTTCTACATGCAATTTCATTAATTATAAATGCTTTCCTGGCCGGAAGAGTTAAAACGTAGTTTTGCAAGATCATCCATCGAGTTACTTTATTTTCTGTTAACTAGAACTAACAGATGTTTCTGACACATGTCCCAATTTCGCTTAACAGATCTGCAAATGACATTTCAAAATGTACAGGCCGAAACAATACCGTTTTTTTCTCCCCCCCCCCCCCTTTTTTTCCCTCCCGAGAATCAGAACTTGCAGCTCTCCATATTTGCGAATGCAGAGAGTCTTTAGAAGGCAATGCTCATTAAAAATGTCAGTGTTATTCAGATCAAACATTTGAAACTCCCTCTGCCCAAAACAAAACTGTTGAACGAAAAGGTCGCAGCTGTGTTATTCTCACAATGTTCGAGCAGCAGCATCTCAGCGACATCAGTCAAAACTGACTAGACAAGTTGTAACTTCTATTGTTCACTTTTAATTTGTGAGCTTGCACAATGATTTCTTTTTTTCCCGCAACTACTTTAAACTGACCAAAAAAAGGGAGAAATTCCTCGCCTGTGTGAATAAGCAGAAAAAGTAGCTATATCACTCGATATTTACACAGCTCTATCCGCATAAACATTACAGCAGCCTCTCTGCACAACCCGAAAAAAATATGGACGAGAATTCTGAGATTTTTTCTCACTCTCCTTCCCCCCTCCCTCTTCTCCCCCCTCTCTCCAAACGGTACAGAAGCAAACAAATCTGAAAATTTATTTTCCAGAAGTACTTGGCGTGCATTCAATAACAACGCAAAGGTTACATTAAAAGCAAAATAAAGCAAAACAGTATGCTGAATAACAGAAAGAGAGAGTAAAGAGAGCTTTACATACTGACCTGTATGAGTTCTTTTGTGTATTTTGAGATTCTCTGATCTGGCAAACACTTTGCCACAGCCTGGGAAAGGGCAGGGGAAAGGCTTTTCACCTGTGTGGACTCTGATGTGATTTACAAGTTTATATTTGGCCTTGAAAGGTTTCCCTTCTCTTGGACACTCTTCCCAGAAACATATGTGATTGGACTGCTCGGGTCCTCCAACGTGCTCCACCGTGACATGAGTCACCAGCTCGTGCATCGTGCTGAAAGTTTTCGAGCATAATTTTTTGGGAGTCTGGTCCAACTCAATCCACTTACAGATGAGTTCCTGTTTGATGGGCTGCCTCATGTAACGAAAGAAGGCACCCGGGCCGTGGTGTGGAGCCAGATTCACGTTCAGGTTCATGCCACCGTAGCTATGAAGCGAAGAAGCAGCAAAAGGGTCTGTCCTGGAGGCTGGTACTTGACTGAAATGTTCAGACCTGGCGTACATTTCTCCAGGTAACCCCAGTCTTATCTGTCCGTTTAGATGGCCACCTGGAGCTGCATGGGGAGGCTGCTCATGGAGTCCAGTGAACAGAGAGGGATTCCCAGCTTCTGAGTGGTGGTGGTGACCATGGTGTCCGGGGTAGCTACCTGTTGTTGAGACAAACATTCCGTGGTGAGAACTTGCAGCGGGGTGCTGCTCTGTCAGCCCTGGCATGAGTGGGGCCGGCAAATCTCTGCGTATGAAGAAGTCCCTACCTGCTGCCAGAGCCTGGGCTGGGTGAGAGACGGGGTAAGGGGCTGCTGGTGACTGCGCCGGGCCAAACGCTCCCGTTTGACTAGAAACCACCTCGGCTTG
>NW_010319033.1:0-19752 GCF_000700745.2 Antrostomus carolinensis | reverse complement strand
ATTCTGTGATCTGTGGCTTATCTAGTTGTAATTCAAATTTAGGACACTTAGGGTTCCTGTAACTATAGTGGCCATAGCTGTAATTGGAATTCCACTAAAAATAGAGACAAGCTCAGTTTAAATACTTAAGGAGGGACATCTAATTAAGTTTTTTTAAACCCAAATCTGTTCTGTTCCTATTTTATTAATTTTCTTCCTACTTTGTTAATTCCATTGTGTGAATTGCACTGCTGCAACTTTTTTTTTGCAAAGAAATATTATACTTGGTAAAGTTTTAACAAGAGTTCTCATGCACACAGCTCTTTAACTTCTAGATGTTTTAATGTCGAATAGTTATTTAAATAAAAATACAAAAAGCTCTTGGAAGAATGCAATTAAATGGCAGAAGTGATTTTTAGGAAACACAGAAGACAGAGCTGTAGCCTTTGAGGGTTCCTGGCCTTTACTTTGCAGAATCTGAAAAGCAAGCCCTCCTATCTGCATCTCAGTGCTTTTATGTTGCCTTTCCAAGGAAAAGGGAGTTGGATGCAGGCCTGAGTTAGATCTCCTGGGGATAGGGTTCTGTACCTTAAATTACAATCAGATGTACTTCAGTTCAGATGCAGTTTTCAGCCTAAAATTGGTAAGAAGCCTAATTATTTGACCAGGTTACTATTTACATAGACCACTGTATAACAATCTGTGATTTATCCACAGCTGGCAACGTTAGCCTTGAAAGGTTTTTATTTTGTGTTTGGAACAGTTAGTTTTTAAGAAATCCAACTCTGTTCATTAAATGAAAAACTAAAAGATGGTAGAGATTGCTATGGAGATGTGATGTTATATAAACTGTTCATTTTAATTCTTCAGAACATAAAAATAGCAAAGAAGCTTGGATGTTTACAGGCTTCTAGTCGTTCAAGGTACTGAGTAACTCCACAAGATGCAAAGCGTTCTTGCACCCTTTGGACTTTTGTTGTCGTGTAGTGAATCGTGCCCAGATTTTGAAATCAGTCACATAGTTGTTAGACTGGAGAGCATGGAGTAAGGAGAAATAAATAGAAAGACTTTCTAAGTAGTCTTTAATCTGTAGACTCTTCATTCTGTTATTTTTTTCCACTGAGTGGAGTGCCTAAGATGATCTGTTAGCTGAAGTATGCAGGATAAAAATACAGATATTCTGTGATCTGAAGACATAATAATATGGATAAAAACTGGAAAATAGGACTATTTCACTATTATACCTCTTTAGAGTGTCATGGTGGCAATGTTACAGATAGGACTGAGATGGCGTTTTATTTATCAGATCTCCCTCAAAATTGTTTGTTACTGTGCCTTAGATATTATCTCTGGCCTTAAATGTAACACTTACTGCTCTTGCTTGAATAGTACTATTATTCACTGAGTTTTGAGAACAGTTGGTAAATTTGCTTTTAGGATTATAAAAATGAAACATGCAAAATCTGTTTAATTAGTGTAAAGACTAAGCCTTTGTCTAATTAGTAGATTAATGAAACTGTAGGGGATCTTTACATAACTCCTAGAACACGTGCGGTTGAGGTAACCATCTGAAATGCTGAATTCAAAATGGCAGCTTTGAACTGTTCTTCATACAGGATTGAAATCAGCATTCACAATTTTCTAGACAAATAGTCGTTTCTGGCTGAGTTCTGTTTATTTTGTTTCACAATGATACTTACTTGAATGCTCATATTCAGAATAAAGAACAATACTTTTGGGAGGGGGTGAAATAAAATACATGTGTGGAAACATGAAAACCCCTAGGTTTTTCCTCCAAAAGAATAACAACTGCGGCAATGACAGCATACTTAACATGTTTATTACAAACAAGGTAATAATTTTTCAGGCAAGGGATTTCATTAATCTCCTAGCTGTGTATAGAACCATCATACAGGACTTTGGAATGAAGCAGCACAGTCTGATTGACTCTGTTACTAAAAAGGGGCATTTAGAATTATAATACATCACGTTTTAAAATATGAACATTAGTCTTAGCTGCCATGGGGAAGTATACTATGTGGAATGCAGAGGCAGGGAGTTATGTTTAATTTTGGAGGGCTGTGTTTCTAGGCATATGCAGATTCTTTGTCACCTCCATAATACTTTAATGGAAAGGCAATATTTTCCAGAAATTTTTATCTATGTACATGTATGACAAAGGTGGTTTGGGGAGACCTTCTAGAAGCAGCATACTTCATGTGGTGCCTAATATGAAGTTAGTAACATACATTGATTTCTTTGTATGCTTGCAGGGATTCTTCCTGACAGTGTCGCCAGAAGCAGTATTAAAAGTGGCTGCTCAGGCTTCTGCAAACAACAAGATCTTCAGCTTGAATCTCTCTGCACCATTTATTAGTCAGTTCTATAAAGAGCCTATGATGAAAGTCATGCCTTATGTCGACGTCCTTTTTGGAAATGAAACGGTGAGTCTTACAAAAGTAATTAAAGTATTTGTATCTTTTCCACCTGGCTGTTTGTGTCTAGGACCCTGCTTCCTGGTTCTGTGTTATTTATAGAGAGAGACAGACCATCTGAAGAGTCACCAGAAAATGTAATCCACAGTCACAGGACTGTGTTATTTCAGTAGATGCCAAAGATGTCACTTGACCTGTTAGAGGTTTACAACTTGCTCATTGCAGTGTAGAGACATGTGAAGAAGTTAACTCAAGGTTGAAAGAGGAAACATCCAACACAGTGGCTGCTTTGTAATAACTATTCACGTACATGATGTACGCACCCAGAAGTTAACTCTCTGCTGGAAGAAAATACGAAAGGCTACTGCAGAGCTGCTGAGGTTCTGTAACTTGTTTCCATACTCATACTGCTGCTGTTAATAGCATTTTCTGTGATGATGACAACTCTGCGGAGAAGTGGGAGTAGAAAACTAAGAAACAGTTAATTAGTTTAGAAGGTTCTCATTGATTTTATGGTAGATGGACTAAGTCCATCTAAGGAAGGCTTATCTTTGCTATGCAACAGTTGGCAAAAAGACTGCGTGAAATTCTGCCTGGAAGTCCATGGTAATAGACCAACTGAATTCAGATTTCACTCATTGTAGTGCTATCATTTTTTTAATTTTTTTTTTCCACTTCAGAAAATGCTCTTAAATATTTATTAGTTTGCTCAGCAGAAAAAGGTTAAAAAAGCCTTGGAAGGTGTGACACACCTAAATGAAGTATGAGCTTGTCTCTCAAGATAACTATATTAATACAGGAAAATATGGAAAAGTTACTTATTCATGTCAGTGGTTATTCGTGATTGTGACACAGGGAGCTGTACCAGCACAAGTCAATTTTTATGCTATTGTCCACATGTCTACGTTAGGGGCTAGCATTGTTAGAGATATAGGACTTTTTTTTAAAAAAGTGTTTTTAGAATGAAGAAAGTTGCAAAGTTTTTAGATACAGTAGGATATGGAAACCTTTCTAAGTATAGTTAATGATAAAGAATTATTTTACAGACATTTTTATGGTATTGCCAACTGTTACCTTTATGTCTTTTACAGTACAATCCTCACAAAGATAATACTGACTACTTTGATTTAATAGCAGTATAATCTCAACAACAAAATCTTGTCAGATATTACAAATTGAGTAATACCAAGTTTAGTCAATGTTTGGGTGGAAGGGCTTCACAGAAGCTTCTGGGATTAAACCTTGCTTGTCTTTCATATAAATATTGCCGCATTGACCTAGTAGGAGAATTCTGATCACAGCAGTTCATTAGGTGCTATTTTTCAGAAGATACAACTTAGGTTGTTACTTTTTGTATATTTACACACTTTATAAGCGATAGTCCACTATACTGGTGGCATTCCAATTTTAGAAATTATATTCAGACTACCTTAATTTCCCCTGCCATTTCAGTTTGCTATGGTATTATTCACCTGCTGTCATAAAATATTGTATAGGACTGTTGTGTGTATTAAAGTTGAAAGAATCCCTGCATTTTCCATGTGTAATTTCTGAAGCATTTTGGTGTCTTTCAGTGTAAAAGATGCTATTTAAACTTAAGTGATCGTCCTTAAACTTGGCAGTATGAGGGGGGGTGTGTGTGTGTGTGTGTGTGTGTGTGTGTATGTGTGTATATACACACAACCCCCCCCCACCCCCCCACACACACATTTCACAGTACCAGTTTCTTATGCTTTGTTACCTACAATAATAAGTTGAAACTCTGGTCATTTTAGTCTCTGCTTTCTGCTGTATAAGCTGGCTATTGCTGCTTTTGAGTTGTTGAAATGCTATTTGCTGTGGTTTATTCTCTTGTCTTTCTGTGTGACTTGAAACCACACTCTTGGCATGGTGTACTTGTAGTTTTTAGTAGCTGCTGTATCTTGTGATTGTCAGTATTTCTTGCTCTCTGCATATGGTTTGTGGTAAAGAGTAATTGCAAATCTCAGGAGAAGCTCATTCTGACATGTTCTGTTGTCTAGTAGCTTCCTCCTTAGGTTTTTTTTTTTTTTTCCCCCCAATATTAATTTCATCTACAAGTACATTCAGGATTTTTTTTGTTTGTTTATGTATGCCTTGATGGGCAATGAACCACTTCAGTTAGCCAACACCAAATTTTTGCCCATTTAGTGTGATTTCCTTTTGCTTTTTGCTACGTTTTTCATCAGTTTTGCTAGTTTAGTTAAATAGTGAAAGTGCATAAGTTAACATATAAGCAAGACATACTAAGTGGTGTGGTTGTTACTTTATTGGTACAAACAATACTATCAGACATTATTTTTATCAGACATTATTCTTTTATTTCTTTCTTTATTTTTTGAGTAATACAAAAACATCCAACAGCAGCAAAATTCCAAATTGCTGCCATTCCTAAACTAAAAGCTATTGACAAAGTGATTTTAAATTACATCTTCTACTTAAAAATTTACATCTGAATGGAGATTGGTTATTTCAAGTTTCAGTCAGATGGTAATTAAAATGGGCAAGTTATAAACCTCTTGAAGTAAAAGTTCTAGTTTAGAATGTAAATGACAGCATACCCTTAACTGCAGTGGAAACACTAAATGCTGTGATAACAATTCAGTACATGGATCAGTTTCAGCATTAGCTCAGTGACCACTGGTGTTTTGATCATTTGTTTAAATCCTTTGTATAACTAGCCAAACACCTTGTCTTGGATTTTTGATACTTATTAACTGTACTTCATATAATAAATTTAGTACAGAACATTCAGAATAGGTATAATTATATGTTCATTGCTGCTAACCAATTAGGGCAATTCTGCAGTCATTATCTAGCAATACATGACTGGAGAACTTGATTATTGTCATTGCTTTTAATTTTTATTAAATTAAGGTTTTTTTAATAGTGTCATTTTGCAAATGGTTCTTAGCAATAATACCTTCCAAGCTACCATAATCACTGGATAATTAACCTGCCAGGATTAAGCACACTCTACTTTGCCTCAGGATGCTTAACTCTCAAATAAGGTCAATTATCTCCTGATGATAACTGCTTTGTCAGAAGTTGCTGCTTAATTCATCTGTAAAAGCTCACCTTAGAATACATGTCTTACAACTCAAAGTAACTTTCAGTAACAGAATGGTCAAAGGAGTAAAAGCTTTTAAAATTATATCTCTACACAGAGTTGTGGAATGTTTCCTACACAGCAATTATACTAGACAAGTAAAGGAGCCTAAATTTGCATATTATTTCTTTCCCAGACCTCTTTCCACTTTCCTTTCCACAGTTAGGGCTAAAGCTTGATGTCTCTGATATACTGGACTATTCAAAGTCAATAACCGGCGCAGGAATCTGACCTCCATTTCTAGTCTCCCAAAAAGATATGAGTTACAATGGCATCTCCTCAGGGAAGGAACTACTTCTGGGAGGAATGGTCTGTGTATTTTGGGATGTGCAGCTGGATAGCAGTTCCTTTTCTGTGGAGGCCTTCAGAATTCAAGGGACACTACAAAACTTTCACATAATTCATCCCTGCATATGGCAGTCATTCATGACTTGGAAGAGTATTCATTAAGATAATGGTGGGGTAAAGAAACTTCAGATTTACAGACATGCTGAGTTGGTCACCTACTGCTTTACAACAAAAACCATAACCAAACGCTGTAGCTTGCAGCGTACAGCAATCAGTAAAAGTTGAGGAGGTTATATAGAAGAGAAATAATGGATTTTTCTAAAACAAGAATATAATAAAGAGAACTAAGATTAACAATTATTCTTGGAAATTAGATCCTCTTCCTCTCTACTGTAAAGAGCTGTTACTTCTAAACACCCAGTCTCTGAACAAAGTAATTACAAGGTTGTAAGCTGAAGTTCTTTAAAGACAGGTGCCTCCACAAGCTCATCAGGAAATTGATGCTGGTGTGACAGCAAACGTGCTGAAAAGAAAGAAGGTTGCATGCAAGACTTCTGTGTTCTAAAAAGCAATGGTAATAGCTTTAGTGGTGGTGGTTCTGGAGTTATGAACCCTGAGCTTTAAAAAGATGGGTGCCTTTGTATGGCATAAGATATCAAATGGGTCTTGTCATCATTTCATCTTACAATTATAGCAAAATGGTACATTGTGCCTCCATAATTTAAAATATTTTCAAATGAGGTATCATATACTAACATAAACATCTGTACCAATATATGTGGTTTGGACACAGCCTTTAAGAACCTTTATATGCCTTTATAAAGGCAAGTCTCTCTAATGACATGAAAAATACTCAATAATGGCAAGGAAAAACAGTAAATCTAAAACTGATAACAGTGGTTAACATGCTTCTGATTTTGAACTTGCAGTCAGTCTGTAGTTTTGTGCTTATTTTAGCCAGGGGAGTGAATGGAAATGCTGCTAAATTTTCTGGCATAAAACTATGTTCAACACACTAGGATTTACACCTAAATGACAGTTTCCAAACAAATTGGTCTATTCCCCTTCTGTAACGTATAACATGTGTTTGTAAACAACTTTCACTCCACATACTTTGATATATTACATTAAGATATGACACTGTGGACAACCTTCAGTCCCGCCTGCAAATTTCCTCTACTGGATTATCACCTGGGACCAGATTGATACCTGCAGGCTTAGGAATCTGCACGCAGCTCACAAGATTCTTGAATAAGATATAATCACTGTTGTAAGATAAATGAGCCTCATGGTGATTCTTTTGAACTAGTGTGTATTCATAGTAGCGTAACTGAATTGGTCTGAATTTACACCAGTGTAATTGCTACTGTTTATAGACCTAGCAGATGGCTGAATGTCCTTCCACACTGGTGAATTGCCTGATTCTTAGGAAACAATGAAGAGGTAAGAGATAGGAGAAATCAGGTGGCAGATACAATTTGGTTTGTGGAGGAAGGGAAATACAGTTTGACTTCCAATAAATAATGAAAAGGAAACAAACATTTCAGTCTGTTCTTCTGTATCAGATGGGGCCAGGAAGTAAGGAACATAAGCAAAGGATGGCTGGTCGTGCCATAAATATCACAAAATCATTGTTTCTGTTTGAAGTATTTTCAAGTAAGCATTTAAAATTATTTTTTAATATTTCAAGTTAATAGTAGGAGACAAATACTAGATTGTATTTTAAACTGAGTATCTTGAAGAGGCTCGTTTTACTGCTCTGCTAACTTGCATGTATTTTATGTAAAGAGCCCTTAAGAGGCCTCGATTCTTTCTTTTTAGCTTACTGGAACTGGTCCATATTGAAGGGCTATTTTCAGTCAGTGGTTGTCTGCAATCTATCTTCCTTATGAGTTCAATCTTTATCTGCAGCTTCTACATCTTTATTCATTTTGAATTAAGTTTTCAGAAACAGTAATCATCTTAAATTAAATTGAGTGTCAGTGTTTTGCATTTCAATTTATATGCCAGTATTTTCCTTTTTGTTATGCTTTCAGAAGTTCTCAGAAACTTGCCCCACAGGTGAGGGTAATTATCTGTATTTCTTAGGCGGAGTGAGAGACTGAGGTTTGCACAGTCCCCTACAGGGAGTCTGTGGTTAAGTTAAAAATTGTAGTCAGATATTCTGACCCAGTTTACTAAATACACATGGGAAAACATTTTGTAAGGAGACATCTCATCTTCTATTTTAACAGGTAGAGGATTTTAAGGTCAGCTGCTGCTGGTGTTTGCTTTTCTAAACTGCAGTAAACAGATAGCAATTTATTTTTATAAATCCTACATTTAAGATAACGGCAAAGTCTTTGGAGGGAGCCTGGGAATTAAGAATTGTAATTTTGAATGGAGAAAAAATAAATATTATTTTTCTTTTATATCTTTGTAGAATTTTGATGCTTATTTGCTGGTGCAGGTGTTGTGTTTTCAATTATAGGAAAGCTATAGCATTGTAATATTGGTGCTTAATTCATAGAATTAATTTTCTCAGTACTGGAATATCTAATAAATTGTGGCCAACTGAAAAGTGAGAGGGTCTCTAGCACAAGGAAGGTTGATAATGTCAGTGGCATGTTGTAAAGATGTGCTGTGGAAAGGATGCTGAAACAGCCCAAGGCTATTTCAGCTGCAGACACTGAATGTGCTTTTCCCTCTCTCTCTCTCTTTTTTTTTTTTTCTTTTTCCCCCTCCCTTGTGAACTGCAGTGGCTCTCTAAGATGAAATGCTTTTAAATCATTTCCCAACCTTGCAGCCGTCTTTGATAAAAGCCCTGTTATCTGAAATGATATGAATCACTGTGGAGTTAATCATACCTTATACAACAACATATTTTGTTGTGATTCATTCTGTTTCAATTAATCATCTTATTTATCTACATTGTCTCAGCTGCTGCACTGAAATTGATGAGTAATAAGCAAGTAATTATTTTAGTATAGTTTACCTAGTACATTATGAATGAAAGGAAAATTGAGAGCCAAGTATTTAAATTGATATTTAGTGCTGGTTTCAGCTAATATCTAGCTATTTAAGCAATTTAAGAATCCTGTCTCAAAAAATGGCTTTCTTTTTTCCTGTTAAGGGAAACAAGCAGGTATCTAGAAGAGAAGCATATACTTTACAACAGGCTTCACTTCTTAAAACTAAAAATATTTTCTGGTAGTCTCTCAGAATGCTTAGGGATATTTATCGTTCCTTATGATATGCAGTGTTGAGATGCTTTTAAGATTACAAATACTGGTTAGAATGCAACACAAGATAGAACATGTCCTGTGAGGAGGCAAGGCAGAATTTCACTGTATTTCAGCAGCTTGTGTTTTCCTGATGATGATTGATAACCCTTTTCACTTTGTAGCACTTCCCAGAGCATCTCATAACACTTCATAAACATTAAAGCTCAGAATAAACCAATAAGGTGGGTGTGTAGTCTTGTCTCTGTTTTACAGGTGGACAAGTGAGAGGTTATTTGCCCAAGGTCATACAGCAAGAGCAGAGCCAGGAACAAGCTAAATCGAGTTTTAACTTTTTTCTTCAGTTAGCGTCCTGGAATGTTGTCAGCTGCTGTATACGTTTAGGACAAAACTCACCTGACTGGAGGAAAATACCTGAAGAATTTGACTTTCAGTTTTCAATGTAATATTAATATATGTCTCTGAAAGCCTTTTAAAGGGGAACTGCATGTACATTTCCAATAATCAGTACTAGGAAAAAAAGGTATAATGTATAATATAATACAAATATTTAATGCAAGATCTGCAAAAATAAGACTATGAATAAAATTTAGTTATATTGTTGATAAGAAGTAGAATGAAGACATAAATGTTCACAAAAACTTCTTTAAATCAGTGTAAATCAAAACCAATTCAATTTCACAGAGATATTTCCAGATAACAATGCAGGTAAAATATATAGGTTTCAATAAACGTTTTGCTTTCCAATCTAGCTAAGGTCTACTCAATGACTCCACATTTCAAGCCCTATCTGGGGCAGATGTAACCAATTTCTGATTCAGAGCATTCTTCGATCATGCCAAAGCCTTTCATGCCAACAGATACTAGGGATTCTCATCCTGTTAGAGTCCTTACAGTGAATTGCAAGGGTGCAGTTCCATGTTATCCCCATGGATAACATCTAAATGTGAGCTGATATGGACCCTTCTCACCTGCCCTTACCACATAGTCTCATCGTCCCTCTTTAGTCAGATTTAGCAATTTTATGTCTATAGGAAGAGTAATTTCTGTGGGCTAGATTACTGTTGAATCCCTGAGCTGGTCCAGCTTTCCCAGGTAACAAAATCACTAGATGTGACTAGATAAGACGGTAATACATGGTGGTAAAGGGGAATTTGAAGAGAAAGCCTGATAACCTCTCTATTTCATCTGAGCTAACCAGTCTACAGTGTTAGGCTCCCCCAAGCAACCACAAAGAATTTATTTCTGTAGTATTTACAGCAATATCCTTTTTAATCCTGACTTATGTTATATATGCAACCACTGAATATAGTTTTATCTGCAGGTATTTAGTTATAGAATCATAGAATGGTTTAGGTTGGAAGGGACCTTAAAGATCATTTAGTTCCAACCCCCCCCCCACCAGCAGGCACCCCCCCCACTAGATCAGGTTGCTCAAAGCCTCATCCAGCCTGGCCTTAAACACTTCCAGCGAGGGGGCATCCACAACTTCCTTGGGCAACCTGTTCCAGTGTCTGACCACCCTCACAGGAAAGAATTTCTCCCTAATGTCTAATCTAAACCTCCCCTCTTTCAGCTTAAAGCCATTACCCCTTACTCTATCATTAACTGCCCTTGTAAAAAGTCCCTCCCCAGCTTTCTTGTAGCCCCTTCAGGCACTGGAAGGCCACTATAAGATCTCCCCAGAGCCTTCTCTTTTCCAGGCTGAACAGCCCCAACTCTTTCAGCCTGTCCTCATAGGAGAGGTGCTCCAGACCTCAGATCATCCTTGTGGCCTTCTCTGGACTCATTCTAACTGGTCCGTGTCTTTCTTGTGTTGGGGGCTCCAGAACTGGACACAGTACTCCAGGTGGGGCCTTATGAGAGCAGAGCAGAAGGGGACAATCACCTCCCTCGACCTGCTGGCCGCGCTTCTCTTGATGCAGTCCAGGATACGGTTATTGGCCTTCTGGGCTGCAAGTGCACATTGTCTGCTCGTGTTGAGCTTCTTGTCCACCACCGACCCTAAGTCCTTTTCGGAGCTGGATTGTTGAATGCTGTTATTCAATACCATAGTTGAATGTTATGATTGGGGACAAACTTTTTATCAGGGCCTTTAGGGATAGGACAAGGGGTAATGGTTTTAAACTAAAAGAGAGTAGATTTAGATTAGATATAAGGAAGAAATTTTTTACAATGATGGTGGTGAAACACTGGGTTGCCCAGAGAGGATGTAGAAGCCCCATCCCTGGAAGCATTCAAGGTCAGGCTGGATGGGGCTCTGAGCAACCTGATCTAGTTGAAGATGTCCCTGCTCACTGCAGGGGGGTTGGGCTAGATGACCTTCAAAGTTCCCTTCCAACCCAAACCATTCTCTGATTCCATGACTCTATTATCCATGGATAAGTTCAGGTATTAGCTGTACAGTTCTTGGACAGAGGTTTTTACATGAAAGAGCTTGTATTTGCCTAAGGAGCATGTATTGATGCTGCCCGTGTTTATAAATTTGAGTCTGAACAAAGTGTACTTGAAAGAAAAGGGAAGGATAGTCCAAGAGCCAGTAGTAAGTCCATGATGATATTCAATAGCCTGTGATTGTGTACTGCAGAGAAGTCTGAAGGTTGCTCTAAACTGAACTTCTCTAAACTAAATTTTTAAAGTTATGCAAGATAGTACAATAAATGCAGAGACTAAAAGTAGATGTGATTATCAGTCTCTGAGTGCAAATGTTTTAGTAATCATTTTAATACTGAAGTTGCTTAAGAAAAATACATACAAAATGCAAACATGCAGTTGTACAGAAGTAAGTTGAAACTCTATTAGAAGAGCTTCTGATTTTTGTTTTTATAACTATTTTATAAGGAATTAATCTTGAAAAAGTAGTTTGGGGATTTTGGAATAAAATTGGCAGTATCTTTATTATGTTAACATATTTTTCTGTACTATTACATAGCACTGTTTTTTCAAAACTACAGTTTCAACCTTGTTTCTTTTCTCCTGTTATCTTTCTCTGTCAGTGCTTTCCTTCACCCTGCTTATATAGCTCAAATAATATTTTTATTCTGTCAAGAGAGTTTCACATCTGATTACAAATCTATTAAGTAGTTTCATTTTTCTGACTTTCTTCAACAAAGGAGAGCAAAACTAGGCATTTGAACCCTCTCTTCTTTCCAACTAGTTATAAAATCTGTCACTGGGATTCCTACTGTTTGTAGATTTGATAGGAAAAAATGTAACCTACTGATGTTTCCTTAAGACTACTGAAAAGGTGCTATGTGTAAGTAAACAACGCAAAAAGATTTTTCCTTCATGCATTGACATACACATTGAAGGCATTTAGAAATCACTTTTGCTAAACTGTTATTGATTAAAATCTATATTTTGCTTTTTTATTTGAATTTAGAGTTAAGACATTAGAATTTATAATACTGGACATTTTAATTGATTAAATTTACTAATTATACAATTAAAATATAATTTTTGCCTCCTATAAATGGCATTAAAAGAAAGCTAAATGTGCACTATATTGTGAAGAATATGCAATGGCTCATAAATATATGTAAGGATTGCAAAAATATTTTATTAATTTCCAAATGATTTATCAAAGAGTTGTCAAAAAGTTAGGAAAGGAGCTTTGAAAATGGGTAGGAAAAAATACAGTTGCAACATATCTAAGATACTTGAAAGACACATGAAAGCATCCATGGTTTTCCCCAAAGGTATTAATTGATCTCTAAAACCTTGCCTTACTTATAAGCATAAGCCTCCCACCCCATTTACAACGGCCTTTGGGTGATAATTCACAGCCACATGAGAATGTCTCCTTAAGCTATATTTTGAGGTTTAGTGGTCATATTCTTACTTACAATACCATTTGTTTAAATATTGGCCTCCCAGGAAGCAATGTAGAAAAATTGCTTTATTATAGGTTTTTGTTCTAAGTTAACGGAACTCATCTCTTCTAGTCATTAAGCTTTTTCGGTTTTGGGGGTTTTTTTTAATTCTCCACAGAAATGATCCACTGAACCTTTACTTCAGTAAAAGTACCGCTGACACATACATGATAAGTAAACAATGTCAAAATGTTGCTCATTAAGTCCTCAGACCCTCATTTGGCACCTCATATCCCATATCAAAACCAGCAACATATGCAGTGACATTAGGGAAGTACACGTATATGAATCAGTTTATTTTCCGTGCTAAAGTAGTTTCCAGGTGAAGGGGCTTTCATCTAGAGGGAAGAATTAGAATCATAGAATGGTTTGGGTTGGAAGGGACCTTAAAGATCATCTAGTTCCAACCCCCCTGCCATCAGCAGGGACACCTTCTTACTAGATCAGGTTGCTCAAAGCCTCATCCAGCCTGGCCTTAAACACTTCCAGGGAGGGGGCATCCACAACTTCCTTGGGCAACCTGTGCCAGTGTCTGACCACCCTCACAGTGAAGAATTTCTTCCTAATGTCTAATCTAAACCTCCCCTCTTTCAGTTTAAAGCCATTTCCCCTTGTTTTGTCAATAACTGCCCTTATAAAAAGTCCCTCCCCAGCTTTCATGTAGGCCCCTCCAGGTACTGGAAGGCTGCTATAAGATCTCCCCGGAGCCTTCTCTTCTCCAGGCTGCTTGCTTCCAGTGCTCCTCTTGATGCAGCCCAGGACACGGTTATTGGCCTTCTGGGCTGCAAGCACGCACTGCCGACTCGTGTTGAGCTTCTCGTCCACCACCACTCCCAAGTCCTTCTCTTCAGAGCTGGCCTCATGCCATTCATCACCCAGCCTGTATTTGTGCCTGGACCTTGCATTTGGCCTTGTTGAACTTCATGAGGTTAGCACCGGCCCACCTCTCAAGCCTGTCAAGGTCCGTCTGGATGGCATCCCGTCCCTCCAGCGTGTCAACCGCACCACACAGCTTGGTGTCATCAGCAAACTTGCTGAGGGTGCACTCAATCCCAATTGGCACAGTTTAAGGGCTGAGATGGTAGAAATTTTTAAATATATAAATCTGTTTCTAGCTTTCTCGAGGGGGACCTCAACTCTGAATTTGAAATTCAGTGAACAATTGTATTCATCATCCTTAAGTTATTTCATTTGCAGGCAGCAGTTTCACAAGCAGGAACTTTCTTCTTCCCAGCTGCAGCTAAGGAGAAGGACTTCCTCACCACCCGTACAAAGGGAGCAGCCACCGATATCTGCTCTTTGTCCAAGTCTTAGAGCTCAGAGCCAGTTGGTTCTCCCCGCTCCATAAGGCCATGGGCTGTCCTTGTCAGTAAGCAAAAAACATTAGCATTTGAGAAACTCACTTGAAAGCAGTGGGAAGGTGGTACACATTCCAAAGGAAGACCCTTAGGATCCCAAATTAATCTGTCCTTAGTGATACTTTTCAAGCTGTCCTGCTGTTATCAGGGTACAGCCCTGCTAGTTGAATAGGCTATTTGAGGATGTCTCAAAAATTTCTGGAGTCAAGAGTTTTATTTTATATTTTTCTGATGCTTAATATTGATGGGTCTTAATTCAGGGGAAACTCATTGTTTCTGTTGAGACATTCTGCTTTTTTATTTTGATATTATTGTCCTTTGAGTCTGAGCCAGCCTGCAGGTGCCAATCAACAGCGTGCTTATTTCTCTTCCTCTGTGGCTGTCTTTCTGAAGGATACTATTTTTGTAATTCTGAGAGGCCAAGCTATTAGCAGTGTCTTTGGTTCTCGGCAGGTAAGAAACCTCAGAGAGTTAGATCCTCTTCAGGATCTCTTCTAACAAATTGTCTTTCTGCTCTGGAATTCCTCTGAGAGACCAGGGCATTTTTATGTTGTCCAGTCAGACCATTGACCTCTTCAGGTGGTGCGACATTCTTTCTTTTTAAAAAGAACTGGAATTTTCTTGAGAAATGAAGTTGTAGCCATAGAGTGTGTTGCTGGGGCAGTTCTGATTGCTCTGAAAGGAGGACCTACCTCCAACTGGAAAAATACCTGAAATTTCATGGAATTGCAGGTATCTTTCACCATCGTTTCACTGGAAGTTTTTTCTTATTTTTTTTTTAAACATGTATGACCTATGTGGATGGGCAGTCAGATGGTCTTAACTCACACAATATATAATATATATATGTCATTTTGGAGCAGCTGTGATTAACATGTCTTTTTCCCCTCACTGGAATTTCTACTAGACCAATATATACATCTGTGAATGGTCTTGTACACATACAAGTTTCAGATAAATGGATCAGTCACTTTAAATTCTTCATAAATAGTTGCCAAGCACTTTGCATTTGATTTGAACAGCAAAGTGAATGCCAGATTTGGATGGAGCTGCATCTTGGTATATGTGAATTAAGATAATGAGTCAACTGATACTGAATCTAACTGCTCAAAAAAGAACACTCATCATCTGGAACCAAATTAATTCCTTCTAGAATCAAAACTGGTGAAAAGAACTGAAGAAGTACATAGACTTTTGCTGGTCAGTTGTAGCCCATCTCTGAACGTGCAGTATCTGAGAGGTGGGTGGACACAAGTATGAGTATTCTAAAAGGGTAGCAGTGGTGGGAGATGGACCCATTATATAGAGTACACCATGGAAACCATAAGTTTTAGGAGTCCATATTAACTCTACTTGCAGATTAGTTTTTTCTTGTTCAGAGTGTGACCAGCAGGTCGAGGGAGGTTCTCCTCCCCCTCTCCTCTGCTCTGGTGAGGCTGCCTCTGGAATATTGTGTCCAGTTCTGGGCTCCCCAGTTCCAGAGAGATGGGGAGCTTCTGGAGAGAGTCCAGCAGAGGACACTAAGATGATTAAGGGGCTGGAGCATCTTTCTTACGAGGAAAGACAGAGAGCTGGGCCTGTTTAGCCTAAAGAAGAGAAGGCTGAGAGGGGACCTTATCAATGTTTATAAATATCTAAAGGGCAGGTGGCAAGAGGATGGGGCCAGACTCTTTTCAGTGGTGACCAGCGATAGGACAAGGGGCAACGGGCACATGCTGCAACACAGGAGGTTCTGCTTAAACGTGAGGAAAAACTTCTTTACTGTGAGGATGCCAGAGCACTGGAACAGGCTGCTCAGGGAGGCTGGGGAGTCTCCTTCTTTGGAGATAATAAAAACCCGCCTGGATGCAGTCCTGTGCAACTTGCTCTAGGTGAACCTGCTTTGGCAGGGGGGCTGGACTAGATGATCTCCAGAGGCCCCTTCCAACCCCTACCATTCTGTGATTCTGTGATATTTCATACAAGAACTTTGTGTCCCAGAATGAGTGGTGCATGTATATATTTAAGGTAGAGCAAGCTAAAATCAAGATCAAAGTGTTTGGTGTGTTAACATCATCTTCAGCTGTGTTCTTGAGATATTTTTAAGCTGGCATGGAAGTGACAGCATAAGTCATCCCAAAGTTATCTTTTCATTTATGGTAGAGACGAAGTATTTTAGGGAGGAGTCTTTCTTGTAACAGACTTTATTCAAAGAATACCTATTCATTTTGCACCTCTTCCGTTGGAGTTGTTTTTGTAGGAAGTTAAATATCAATTATATCTTTTTAACCAACCTTCACCTTTATTGTTTTTAAATAAGAATTTCTCTTTCTTGTTATTTGGAACTTAAAATCATACTGTAAAGAATACTGCAACATAAATTAACAAAAGATGGTTACTTTGGAGGGCATTTAGACAGATACAGAGTGAGAGAAGAATATGTAATAGGTTAATGAGAAATGTTATCACACCAGAAAGATGCTTAATTCAGGAATAAATTATGCAGACATTCTTTCTTGTGCCTGTTATTCAAGGTAACAATTTTTAGAATAGTAGCTCATGTAATGAAACACAAAGCAAACCCTCTAATTTTTCTATTTCAAAATCTATACATTCAGTGATACAGTAATGATTTTGAGTTTTAGGTGGATGGAGAGAACTGGATAATTAGAAAATATGGCTATCTGTGGTTAATATCCTTTAACACTTATTTTTCAGGGTAAAAGCCAACTCTCTAATGAGAGTTTAAAGGAAACCAGACTGTTCTATGAACTTTCAGTTTCCTTCAGTTTTCTTTGTAACAGTTCTCCAAAGACAGGGTCCTGGACTAGACAGATTGCTGATCTGATCCATTATGGCCAGTCATGTGGTCCTTGTACAAAGATATTTCTTTCAAGAAAAGATTAGCCAGATAAATATAACTCTCTCATTTTACAATTTATACAATATGTGAAAAGTTTTCTAATGATTTTTTTTTTTTTTTAATTGGAATTGAACAACTGTTTTCAATGCTACTGCTTTGTTCATCTGTTAATAAGACCTCTTGCAATAAATCCTCCTTCAGGATAATGAATAAGAGAAATTAAACTTCATGTAGATAAAATTCCCAAGAGTAGATTTGAAATATATCCAACTAATCCTTCAAACTGTTTGAAATGTAACTAATTTAGTCTATACTAATCTGTCCAAACCATGTTACTAATTTAAATCAAGATCATAACGAGTTATGATGCTTACCTTTTCACAACATTTCCTTTACTACTTTTTTTTTTCTTGTCTACGTCTTGCATTCCATTTTTCTGGAATCAAATGCATCATACCCAGCAACAACCTGGGGTGCAAATTTGGTATAACTGTGCAATGTTTTCCTATTTTAATTCCACATTTTGCAAACACTTCTATGGATCTTATGTTGCCTGTCTCAGCTATGTGGGAAGTATAACAAGGTCTTCACTAGTACTTAGTACTGAGCATAGTTATTATTCTCTCTGAAAAGAGCCAGCTTCTATGCTCTGAACTACCCCAACTAGCCTTCTTTTTGTAATAAACCACCCCCTGAAAACCTTTTCCATGTTTCTGCTCCCAGTAATCTCCCTGCAAATATGAAATGCCTCCCTAATATTATACTGGCTAGAGACATAAGGTATGTAATGCTCAGGCCTGCATCAATTTCTTTGGTCCTTGGATGGCTGTAAATGGAAGATTGACAATATTGTAGAGGGGAGATCCCCAGCTTGCCAGCAAGACACGTAGAACTTACTGCTTGCCCTTGAAGGCCTCCAGGATATTAAGCCTTACATACAAGTTTACCATTTATCAATAAGCTATTATGGGATAACCTTAGAAGGTTTCTAAAACATTTTCCCCTGAGCCTCATACAGCTTCTTGACTTCACACACAAAGGCATGTGAAAAATTGTATCAATAAAAAATTTAAATTCTCTAAAAGATTTTTCTTCTGAAACATGTCATATACAGAATATATAATGGGTTGGCATGTTAAAATGTTTTTGTGGATCCTTTTCTAAGGCAACTTGCGTTACTAGCTTGTGAATTGGCCATTTGAGTAATATCTCCATGCCAGGACAGCTTTTCTAAGGAACCATCATGTGTTCTTGTTTCTTGCCTATCTCCTACCCTTATTATTACAGCAGTTAACTTTATAGAATGTGTTTGGAGTGCTGTACACTGTACAAAACAGAGTAAGAGCCATGTCCTGTCCTGAGAAATTTACATTTTAAACAGAGATAACTAGCAAAAGACTTGAGAAGTAATGACCAGAGAGAGGTGAAATATCATGCTAAGTCTAGCTATGTAAGTCCCTTCACTAAAGATTTTTTTAGTAATTCTTTGCTTTTTTTTTTCAGTCTTAGATATCATGCAGAATTAAAGCAGTCATGATTAGTTAACATTTTAAATATTTAAGAAAGCAGTATTTAAGATTAACTGTTCTCCATTTACTGACCGTTACTTGGAACCAAAAAAAATTCTTGTATTTTTGTAAGCATAGTAAGCTACACTGTTTTTCTTTAAACTTTAGGGTATGAATTATATTCCTATAATGACAGCTGCAGGGTGGAATGTTTTAACACACTGGAGTGAGATATATCTTGGACACATTCTTGGTATCTTAAGTTCAACATGCTCCATATGGTGCCACTGAGCCAGTGATTTTGAAGAAAACAGTCAAAGACTGCTGAAACAGCGTAAAATACAAATTAGTTTTTGCTATATAAGTAAAAAAATTCACTGTCAATCTTTTCAGCTTTCTGCATGAATACTTCCAGCAACTTTTAATAGCAGTAGTGATGTTTTATAACAGCTGTTGAATTCTAGCAGAACAGAGTAAAAGATTGTGGGCTAAGAATGCAGACTCATTATTAACTGTATTATGCCTAAGTTTTATGCAGGAGAGCAAAGGGAAAGGAGGTTGGGCTTCCCTGTGTTGTCACATTAGTCTGCAGCATGGCAGCAGGGATTGTATGTTGCAAGATTTGTGAGAAGTAGGTTGCTCTTTGTTAACTCAGTCCTCTGTCAGCACAAAAGAGCCATGAAAGAACTGTGTCTCAGGGAGGTGTCTTCTCAGTCCTACTATTGAGAATAGTAGTAATAGCGTACCCTGTAGTAAAACTATCTAATAACCATTGTTATGACTTAAGTATTTTAGTATTTGTGGTACTGGATTAGCTGGGAATTAAGTTTTCAGGACTTTGCACTTTTTTCATGTATGTTTTCGTTCATAGTATCATGAGAGGTAGGAGTTAATATATGAATAACTTACTTGTCTATCTTACATATTAATGTGATTGGATTTTTTTCAATATAAACTTAACCCTGAGTTTCCTGAGTTTATATTCATGTTTATGGATTTCAGATTTCTTACAGCATACTTGCAGTTCTTAATACTGAAGTTACTGGTTCATACTCTGATTTTAACTCTATATTGACCTAATGTAAATTTTAGTCCCGAATAAAATTAATTAATTAATAATGG
>NW_010319032.1:0-634 GCF_000700745.2 Antrostomus carolinensis | reverse complement strand
CCAGACCTCTGTCCCATGGGGCTGCCCGGGGCACTCCCGGTCTCTGTCCCCCTCCAGTCTCCCGCTGCCGGAATGTCCACTGCCATCACACTGGGCACGGCCGGGGGACTGCCAGGTGCCCCCGGGGGGTGCAACGGGTCCTCTCCCAACACGGGGACTCGCCCCAGGTCCTGTGCGGGGGACTGGGGACACTCCTCTGCCTCTGGGGTCCGGGACCCGTCACTGTCCTCCTCCTCCTTGGGGCTGCGCTCGGCCTCGGTGTCGTAGTCGGAGAAGTAGGCAGAGTCGCGGTAGGGGTTCTTCTCGGCGAGGCTGTGGAGCTCGGGGCCCCGGGAGGTGGAGAGCCGCGTCTCAGGGGCCGGACCCTCACCCTCACCCCCCGGCAGCCCCGGGGGCGGCTTCCCCAGTTGGCCAAAGGCCTCTGGCTCTCGGGGCTCATGAGGCTCTTTGAGGACAAACTCGGGGGACTCGTTGTTCTCGGTGTCGTAGCCGCTGTCGAGGGCTTTGGGCTGGCTGGTGGGCGCGAAGGCGGTGGGGCTGAAGACCTCGCAGGAGCTGGCTGTGGAGGGGATGTCCAGCGACTCCAGGGAGTCTGGTGTCCCCACCTGCTTCTGCAGGGACTTGAACGCAGGAG
>NW_010319031.1:3106-8992 GCF_000700745.2 Antrostomus carolinensis | reverse complement strand
ACCGCTCCCCCCGCGCTGAGCAGAGCTGAGCCGGGCTGTACTCCTGCCACACCATCCCTGTCCAGCCATCTCCTGCCATGCCATCCCTGTCACACCATCCCTGTCCGGCCATCTCCTGCCATGCCAACCCTGTCACACCACCCCTGCCTGGCCATCCCTGCCACACCATCCCAGTCCAGCCATCTCCTGCCACGCTATCCCTGTCCAGCCATCTCTTGCCACACCATCCCTGTCCAGTTGTCTCCTGCCACGCCATCCCTGCCACACCATCCCCTGCCACACCATCCCTGCCACACCATCCCAGTCCAGCCATCTCCTGCCACGCCATCCCTGTCCAGCCATCTCTTGCCACACCATCCCTGTCCAGTTGTCTCCTGCCACGCCATCCCTGCCACACCATCCCCTGCCACACCATCCCTGCCATGCCATCCTCCCAAGCTGGTGGCATTAGCTAGCCACATCGCTGTGAGATCCCACCCACCCCAGCACATGCTGCAGGTCCCCAGCAGGACCACCCCCCCCATGAGCCACCCTCCCAGAGGGGTGCACAGGGCAGGAGCTCCAGGTTTGGCAGACAAGGACACTGCCAACCCCCAAAAAAGTGCCCTGGGGTGGCACAGAAGGGAAATCCCTGGGATGCAGAGCACAGTCTCACCAAGAGACTTGTCCTAAGTACATCCCACCAAAGCATCACATACATGGCACATCCCAAGGCAGAGACCTCCAGGCACCCATTTTTACCCCAAAGCCGAAGGAAACAGGGCCCATGTGCTGATGCCAAGCACCCTGCATCGCCCCCGCTATCTCCTCAACAGGGCTGAGGATGGACAGGCCTCCTGCCCTGGGAAGGATGGATGGGCAAACTGGGAGAGCAGAGACCAGCCTGCCCGGCTGCAGCAGCCCCACCGCATCCCAACCGCTTCACAAATATTTACCTAGCTGGTTTTTAAACAAATCCCAAATGCCAGAGAGTTTAAAGTTCATGTCCCAAACAGCTCCTGTCTTGCTCTTGCCTGCCCTCAGGTCCACAACCACCTGCCTGGGGACCCTCCAGGCTCCTCTACCCTGCCCCGACCCCCCGATTTTAAGGAAACTGCAGGCGGGGGGGCAGGCTCCTGCCTGGTCAGGCAGCTGGGCCAGCGGCAACACTCCTGCTTCTTATTTTATTAGGGACATTCAGGCTGGATGATGCCTGAACACGCAACTGGTGCCTTTCAGAGGAGACCTCATGCTGATGAGTTTGCATATAGATTTACCGCAGAAAATAATTAGCCATAATTAAGGGCTTCTGGTTTATGGTTCCAACAATTGTTTAAACAGCAGAGCCCTGTTCATATTAAGTTCAGGGGACTCGCCAATAAATATTTCTTTACCGTGATACGGTTTAGTTTAGTTTCAAGCTCTGGCTCCAAGCAGCCAGCCTGGGCTGGTGAGAGGCCAGAGCTGCTTCTCCTGTGAGGAGGGACAGGAGCCACATGGCTGGTCCTTGTCCCAGAATCATTCTCTTTTGGAGAAAAACCTGTTGGGGGCAAGAGAAGGGAAGGAAGAACGGTAGGAAAAAAAATGCCAGGAGTTGAAGAAGATGAGAGCGGATGAAGAGCAAGAAGGTGCCACTGGCAGGTAGACAGCTCCACGTTGTGACATGTGCACCAACACCCACGGCACAGCCGGATCGGCCAGTGTTTCGGTCCACTGAGCCAGAGGAGCAGTTTGAGGCTCTTCCACATAGCATCTACCCACCAGGCTAGCCCCCGTCCCACCTGCAGCACTCCCTCCCTACGGACAACATATGGCACGTCTCACCTCATTAGAGCCATAACTAGCAGAAATAATAAGCAAGTTTGGTTCCTCCAACACCACGTGCTTTTTTAAGAGAGGGATCAACACACAACATCTAAACTAATGCAGTAGAACAAGCTCTTCAGCACTGAGGGTCTTTGGTGTCCTGCCAAAACCCTCCTTCCAAAGCCATGGTGGTCCTGCAGCATGCTTGTGCTCCACAGCATCAGCCTGGGAGATATCAACCAGGCAAAGCAGAGTTCAATTTGAAGATCAGTGTCTGTACTGATAGATTTCCACCGTGAAAGGCGGTGCTGCCAATGTGGCTGTGCGCTGCCCACGTGCACTTGGGGGGCACCCACACAACTGTGCTCTCCAGAGCAAGGAGCCGGCCAGAGGGAGTCCCAGGCTGCTGGGACAGGATGCAAGAACCATGCACGGGTGGAAACCTGCAAGCAGCTCCACAACACATACGCTGAAAGTTTACTTTTTTCCAGTTTTTAATTAACACCAGCCCTCCGTAAGCGCTGACAAAGAGGGAACCCCCCTTGGCATGACACCGTCCATCACAAGGCACTGTGCTGTGATGCAGTCCCACCACACTGGGCCAGGCAAAGGGCAAGAGAAGAGGAGCACATGTGATGGTCTGCACAGGAGCCCTGTCCCCACCATAGTGGGGACATTGTGCAGGGATGCTGGCTCTCAGCCTGGGCAGCCTCTCCTCCCCAAAGCAGGTCCTGAAGCCACCTCAGGGCCACCAAGTATGGAAAGCCCAGATGTTGCTGCAAATTAGTAAAGGTCTTTCCGCTGTTTTCTTTGAGAAAAAGGGTTGTTTTTCCCCATCGCCGCTACTTCCAGCAGACAAAACCTCAGAAAGTCCTGGGAGCAGAACCTCAATGCTGCTCTGCCACCCAGAAGTGCATCTTCATACATGTTTGATGCCTTCCCAGAAGGGTAAGCCAGGAACACCGCCAGCTCCCACTGACTGCAGGGTTTTTCCGAGTATGATCTAGGAGCATCGTGGGAAGCACAGAAGGAAAATGGCCATATCATAAACCAACTCAACTTTATGACCTGAACATTTTAAGACGTAGCAGGAGCCTTTGTACTGTGGCCATAACTGCAATATATCAGTTAGCCATCGCTTCCACCAAGATCTAGCGCTCTAGATTTTGCAGCAAACGCTGACTTAAAGACCCATATCAAATACATTATGATACCACTGTTTCCCGTTACCCACGCTGATGATTCAATTAATTTAAAAACAGCAGTGAAATTTCATTTTGCCATTAACCCTGCAAGCCCCGGCAATCACCAGCTGGGAAGACGGCAGCCACCTGTCCAAGGCTGGATGGACCGGAGGGGTGGGAGGAGAGCAACAGGATGAAAGATGAGGAAAGATGGATGTGAATGGAGAAACAGGGCTAGGCAGGCTCTTTTCTAAGGCCTTTGCAGGGGTAGCAAGTGTAGGAAAGTTTGCAGAAGAGATAGGACAGGGAGCAGACAAGTGGTTGCAGAACAGCACCTACAAATGGCTTTACTCCAAAACAGGAGAAAAGGCTCAACTCTCCTTCTACCAGCGTAGCTTGAATTCACGTTGCCCTGCACAACTCCAAAGACAAACACAATGCAGAGCGCAAAACATGTTGGTGGCTGCCCTCCAGAAGAGTAACCACCAGAGCCTGCCTGGGTCTTGTCTCAGATCCATCAGTAGGGCCAAGGGTTAACAGCAACCGTCAAATGGAGCGCAAACTCCATAAAGGCAAGCTGTTCTTCTGGTGGGGGAAGGTTGCCCTTTAGAGATCTGCGGTGATGGTTTGCACGTAGGCTCAGGCCTTGGGTCAAGCAGGGTTTTCCCGTGGCTTCATCGAGTAGCCCAGCTCAGGACTGAGGAACAGCACAGAAGGGACACGGCTGCCTGACGAGCTTTCCTCCCCGACACGCGGCTGGAGAAGAATAGTTAGCCCAAGCAGAGCCCTCCCATCTGCTTTTGTTTTCCAGTCTTCAGTCCTAGGCTCTACTAAAGCCCCTGAAGTCACCGGGCATCTGTTCTCCTCCACCCATTGCAATCTGCCAGCCACCGCCGCTCTGACAGCCATCCATCACGCCGTAATACGCTGACCACGAGACCCAGTGGGACATCATTTTCAAGTCAAATGCAGCAGTTAGCATAAAATAAAGCATCGCCTTGGTTTGGGTTGGGTGTTTTTTTTGACGACTCCGCAGCTGCAGCGAGGGACTCGGTATGCAACCAAAGTGAGGGGGGAAAAAAGGCACAGGAAAATGGCAATTCTGCTCTTCTGAGTCATAACAATTATGACGTTGTGATAAGAAACGTTTTCTATGAATTTTTAAGTACCAGTAATCCTGTTTTGCAATTGTCCCTCGGGAACAAGGCGACAGATTGAATGGGGCTGACAGTTATTTCCATCCTGACAAACGCGGCTCCGACGCGCCGTCTCCTCCCTCCAAACTTCCCAGCCCGGCGTTCAGCCCACCGCTCCGGCTCCTGTTTGTTTGGCACAAGCCAAGCAGAGCTGGCTCAGACACTGGTGTGACTGAGGACATGGCCAATAACCCTACAAAAAACCACCTCACTGGCCCCAAAGCCCAAGTGTGTATTTATTCATGTGCCCACAAAGCACCTCTGCTCTCCAACAGCACGCACGGGGAGGAAACGCACCCGATAAAGCCCCTTTTCCTTGCACGTGCAGCAATCCCTTTGAGAAACCTTCAGCTGGGAGCTACGAGGCAAGTCAAGCATCATGGTCCTCCCAGTTCGGCCACAGCAAACACCCCTGAGGGTCCTGGGATGATGGGGATCAACAGCACCAGACGCCAGGGAAGATCATCACTCGATGTTACAGTGTTTGAGGCTCCAAAATTACCATCACCACCCTAAAACCCTGCAGGTTCATCCCACTGACACCAAAACAGGCTGGCGGACAAGGCGGCAGGGAAACGCACCTTTTTGTTAATCTTTTAGACCAGGAACAAAACTAGTTCCTTTTACCTCTTTTGTAAAATGAGCATCGTCATGAGAATCAGTGCCGAGGAGAGAACGTGTTTTGAAGAGGATCAAATAAATAATGGATGACGAAGGAAAGCTGCCATGGCGAGACTGCTTGGGAGATGCTCTGCTCTACACAGCCTTTCCCGATATGCTCCTTCCTACAGCTCCTCACACCGGCTCCAGCTCCAGCCCCAGCGATGCTCCCCAAACCTGGGTACCAAGGAGTGCACCAGCCAAAGCGACACACTCCAGGACACTGGTGCCTCATGGCTGTTGTCTTTGCCAGCCTGTACGTACGATGGGGATGTGTTTTAATCGCCAGCCAGCAAGGAGAGAGGTGTGGGATGCACTCCTGCAAACCCAGGGCATTGCATGGGCCCCAGGGTGTGAGCAACATCCCTGGAGGGAAGCCCAGCTCGCCATCCTCCAGCATCAGCCATCCTCAGCCACCAGCCTGCCAGTAAGTCTCAATCTTTTCAATAATACATTAAGAAAAAAAAAAGGAAAAAACAAGTTTCAGCTTCCCTGCCAGCAGTCACCCCGTGCCTCTCCCACCTCCACCCTGCAACCGCTCCGTGCCACCACATCAGCACCCTGCACGAGCGGGGACGATGCCCCACGCCCACCTACGAGGGAAGCCTGGGCCTTTAAGCGCTACATAGCCAGAAGACATTAAAACCAGTCTGTCAATTTAGATGCAAATTTATTTTAGATGCGACAGAGGGCTTACAAAAGAAGGTGCACTAGATGCTGTGAAATTCTTCTAAGGCTGTTGTGATTTGGCTCCTGAGCACTGAAGGGGTGTTGGGATGGGTGACAGGGGAGCTTGTGGGATGGGTGCTGGGATGCAGAGGCTTTCACCTCCAGATCAGTCCCCAGCTCAAACCCAGTCTGGCTCCATAATGACCAAAAGCCCTCAGTCTGAAGGCTGTGCAAGGCGCTGCTGTGGGTGAGGTGCAAGCACAGACGCGTGCTCACCACCACTGCCTCCTCCGCACCTCTTCCCAGCAAGTCCTCCTCGGTGCGATGCTGCCGAGACCAGCATCCTTTGTTTTCCTGCTTTATTTTCCTTCCCCAAGCCTGGGCAGCCCTCC
>NW_010319031.1:0-3093 GCF_000700745.2 Antrostomus carolinensis | reverse complement strand
AGGGCCAGGCTGCAGCCCAGCAGGTCCCTGGGGCGGTTTCTCAGAAAGCATAACCGTTTCTGCAGAAAGTTTGTCAGCTCGGGCCAATGGTAGGAGTTTCTTTAATCAACTCAAATTGCATTTTCTGCAGATAAGTCTCCCATTCTCAGTCGCCAAGAAAAAGCCAGCCGGACGGCAGCAAAAAAAAAACCCAAACCCAAACCAACGCAACCCCCTCACGGAGGCTGCAAAGTCACCGCACAAGCTCGCGGGGTGATTATTTATAGCATTTCCCTCTGCAAAAGCCAAAAATAATTGTTCCAGCCCAATTACTGAATTTCTGAGTGCTTGGCTCAGGGGTAGCCACCGAAGTGCCGTGCCTCAAGCCACTCGCAATTAGCACCTGGCGAGGTGGGATGGCTAATGGCAGTGGGCATCTCCGGAGAGCTGGCACATGGTCGGCATGGCATTGCTTCCTGGATGCCAGGTTTTGGTGTGGAGGACATGTTTTATGAAGGTAACCTCCATGGGGTTGAGCTGGGGCCCCAAAGAGGTTCCCCAATAAAGTGTTGGGCTCTGACAAAGTTTCACTGCAGCCTGTGCTGAACCCCTGGAAAGGTCTGACCACTGGCTGGGAACACTCATGGGGAAACATTGAATTGGGTTCCTCCCACCTTCTCCTTGAAGCTCAGCAAGACCAAAAGCCTTCTGCAGCCTCCCGCACCACCAGCAAGGCTCATCACTGGCTGAGATGCCTTCCCCAGCCATTTCAACCCTCCCTCAGCTTCCCATCTCTCCTTACAAGCCCTCAGGTTTTGTTTGAAGAGTGTTTTCCTTCTCCCTCATCTCAACCCACCCACGCCGCTGTCGCCTTTTCCATCGCCAGCAAAGGCAGGCGAAGAGGATCAACTGTTTCACATGGAAAGAGGGGGAAAGTGCCAGGCGCTCGCTCCGCGTCCCCGACCTCCAAGCACCTTCCCAAATACAAAATAAAAATTACATATATGCACCGAAAACGCTGGTGGTGGAGCCAAGCCAAGGGACAATTCAGGGCTTGCAGTCAAAACTGATCTCCCAGGTTGGGTATCACACATATTGGGGATGTTCATCTCTTGATAACCCCATAAAGAACAACCCAACCGCCCACAACCCAGTGTGAGCCCCCCCAGGCAGGCATGGCTGCCTTCAGAGGGAGAAAGCCCTGGCTAACTCTGTACCCCATCTCTGCATCTGCTGGCTCAACCCATTGGGAATTCTGAAAAAAATACCAGCTTTGTGAAAAGCAGGTATAAGAGAGGGAAACCCAGCTGCTCAGTGGCCCCAGCCAAAGAGCCAGCAGGAGCCTGGCTGTGGAGGAGCCTGCATGAGAACCCAGAGATGCTCCTGTAGCAAACCCACAAATAAACACAGTTTTTTCCCTCTTTTCAGAGACAGCATTAAACTTCTTCAGTATTGGGGAGTTTTCCTTTGCTGTCTCCTTTGGGAGGACAAGATGTGTTGTGCTAAGCTGCTCTCATGACAGCAATCACCCAGGGTCCCTGTGAGATGCACCCTACACTGCAGAGCACCCATTTGCCAACACGTGCTTCCAACTCAGGCAACTGGTCAAGCCACAAACACCTAAAAAAACCCCCAAAACATGCCCATTCCCTTCCACACAACTCATCTCACCCCATGACTATCTTCATCCCAGGGAGCTCTTCTTCTCAGGTACAAAGAAGGGGGCTGCAGACCCTTCTGGGGATCCACCTCCATGGGACACATCCCACCAGAACCAGCCAGGGCTCAAGCATGCCCTTCAAACCTACCAAGAGGACCACCGAGCCCCTGGCTGGGGAGACAGGGGGTGAGGGGACCCCATCTTTACCCCAGCAAGCACTGTCCCCCCTCCCCACTCGGCTGTGCCGGCTCAGCCGCTCCCGCGATCCAAGCGGAGCAGATGGCACTCGCAACACTTACGGCTTCGCTTTCCAGCCGCCATCGCAGAGCCGCTTCTCAGCGGGGCGGAGGCGGGGGGAAGGGGGAGACGGCTTTTTTAAAAAAAATTTCCCTGGGAATTTTGATTTTCTTTAAAAAAAAAAAAAACCCCATGTACAATCCTGCGCTTGAGACCCAGGAGCCCCTGGCAGGCAGAGCGCAGTGCTCAGCGGAAGGACGGTGCGTGCCGGTTGATTGGCAGTCTGTCCGTCTGTCCGTGCCTGGGGAACCAGCTGACTGCCCAAAATCCCCATCGAGAGGGACAAATCCTGGAAAGCCTCACAAATCAGAGATGGGGGGAAAAAAAAGGGATGAAGTGATCAAATAAAGGGCTTTCTAGGGATTCCTCTGGCTCGTCTGGATTTCCTCGCTTTTCATGGCTCCAAGGGACAGCTTCTGCCTCTGCCACCCCAGCGGGGTGGGCAGGGGTTTGGAGAAGTGTGTCCTAAGTGGAAGAGAGCTGGAGGGAAAGTCAAGCTGTGTTTCAGCTCCCTGGGACATTGGTCCTCCTGCCTCCACCAGCTAAGATGGAGCAAGGGAGATGCTGTCCCATCTGGAGCGTTGATGGGCTCTGAGGGCGTTCACCAGCTTGGGGACCAGACCTGCCTGGGTCCAATGCTGTGGTGCATCATGGTCCTCTCATCCCACACTGATGGTTCAAACCAGGTTTTTTGCTTCCCAGTAGAAGCCAACACCTAGAATGAGACTGGGAAACCATAAATCTGGGCATCGCAGACACCAGATTGCTTTCAGCAGCCGCGCTCTGCACAGAGCTCGGCGATAAGTAACAAAAAGTCTGCGCTTTGCGCCGCTGATTTCTTGTCTGGGGATGCATAAAACCTGGGAGATGACAGATCGGCACCTCGATCCAAGAGCATCCCTGCGCTCGCTCTGCCGGAGAGGCGGATAAACAAAGGCGGCTCTTCCCGGCGTCCGCAGGCAGCTGCCACCACCACCGTGCGATAGCGGGAGGGGGAAAAACAAAAGAGGTCTGCAACACCAGGATCGGCGGGAATGGGATGCTCCTGGTGCGATCCCAACCCTTTTACTCCATTGGTACCCGCAGGGAGCTTGGCCCTGGCTCCTCAGACACCTCCTGTCCCCGGGGGTCTCCTCGCCCAGCCGCCGTGGCTGGAT
>NW_010319030.1:0-10265 GCF_000700745.2 Antrostomus carolinensis | reverse complement strand
ATTCTATGATTCTATGAAAAGCTTCTGACAATACCTATACAGCACTTGGATGATTCTGCATGAGGGTTATACTGGTTATTGGCCCAGAAGTCATAGAGGAGTGTTGGGAATAATGGTATAAAGGTTCCATTATATTGGAGTAACAACTTATAAAGCATTGCAAAATATTAAAATTGTCAGAAAATAGAACATAATAAAAAAATTTATTTATTATACATTATGTCAAGTTTTAGGTAGGGAAGATTGAAATCTAGTCATACTTTTTTCGACTTACTATGCTATAAGAGCATGTATTTGCTTTGAGATAGAATGTCTATGCCTTGAAGCAAGAATTCCTGCTCATGAGACAGGGCTTTACTAAGTCTCTTCTTAGAGAACAGATATTTTAGGTAACATTGCTACAGACAGACAGGTATGTAGCAGGCCTAGCAGAGAATTGTAGGCTGGAAATACTTCAACCTCATACAGAGAGAAGATGCCATATAGCAGCAAAATGGCAGCATCTTGTCACTAAGTGACAGCATCTGATCATTCCCATACAAACACAGGTACATATAAACTCTTATTTAAAAGAGAAAATTACAGTGTGATATCCCAGTTTTAAGGTTTCCAAGGTTCACAATTGTTATAACTTCTTTTTTTCCCCCCCCCCCCCTACCCCCACCCGCTATGTTTTTCTGGCCAATCTTCTCCATCCTTGTAATTCTGTATATTTGAGTGGGATAATTACAATCTACATGTGTATAACAGAGGTGAATTCCGTTACGGTATCATGTGGAAAAAAAATATGAGATGTTAAAGCAAAGACTGAGATTTTAGAAGATGAAGAAAATCAGGATTCCAGTAAAGTTGTAAAATATATGCAAACCCAATCTTGATCTTTAATTAGGTATCATATACCATGCTGATAAAGGAATAATGATGATGATTGTAAGGTAAGAGTTACAAACAAAGCACTTCAGAAGCATCACTGAATAAAGGTCCCCCATTCAAAGTGTTTGCTTTTTGTGAGAATATTTTTATGAAAAACAACAACAACAAACAAACAACCCCACAACCCTAGGGCTGTTGGATCTTTTCTTCCTACTTATACTATTAGGTGTAATTAACATAGTTCACACATCTGTCTTCAGACTGTACCTTTCATTACAACTATTTTTCATTATTGTTAATTATTTATAATTTTTATAACCTACATTATTTCTATTGTATTTTTGCAAATAAATAAATAAATAGATTGTAATCATTTCAGTGCAAACAAGTGATGAAATGTTATAAATTCTCACAGATGTTCTGTGTTTAAAAATCTCATAGCTTATGAAAAGGTAACCGAAGAGTGAATGAAGGAGGTAGGCTTCTTATTTAGTACTTAGATTTCAAATTCAAGAAGGGTGTTACGCTACCTTTTATCTATTTAGCTACGTCATCATGTACTATCACTATGACACAGTCTGTTATAATTTTTACTAGGATGTAGTGAACTTTATTATTCTTGCCGTGAATAATATTTTATTTTTTGTTTCCATTCAAAGTTAGAAAAAAAAGCTGAAATAGTAATGGGTTTTGGGAAGCTTTTGAAAAATCATTATGGCATTCACATTGGTATTCTTAACAAAAAGTACTTTGATTTCCAAATTGCTATATTTCAGTTTGTTGAACAGACAAACAAAAAAAATGGCTTAGGTCAACTCAACACTAAATTTCATTTTTGGACTGTAATTTATTGTCTGGTAGCAACTGTATGCAGTTGGGAAACACTATAATGCTGAGCTGACTACAAACAAAGTATGAATATCTATTTGCTTTACACTGTTCTGACATTGTCTACTTCAAATGCTGCTGCAGTGACTGAAATGTTCTCACTGCATTTAATGGGGTCTGGATCATGGCGCACCTTAAACAAATGAGAACTTCTGACACTAGCATGTTCTACCACTAATTTTCAGTGCTGAGTATTCCAAGAAACTTGTACTTTTTGGTATTTATCTATATATGGGCTTTAAGGTCTTACTGCTTGTTACTACTTTCTCTAAGACCAGGTCTTAGAGAAGGGTCTCTCTTTGATTAAGAGATGTGGTAAAATGAATTTAGCAAGTAAATTATTGTTGACATTTTGATTTTTGGAAATCTGACATTAAGTGTTGTTGCATTTCTGGAGGATCACTATGCTTATGCTAAGAATTGCTCCAGAAAACGCTTTTTCTTTTAATTCCAATGGTTCTTACCAGATAGAAATAAAAGTTTAGCTATAATTTCATTCACACTGAATTTTTAGATTTCTCTCTTTTAAATCTCCTACAATAAGACCCTCATTCTAGGGACATGCATATGCTCATAACCTTGTGTGGGTAGTTACAATTCAGTAGGACTAGTTGTATATATAAAGTAAATGAAAAAATGTACAATATCATGTATTAGAGATTATTTTCACTGAAGTCATTCACAGACAGAAGTTTTAGCAGATTAATCAATGCTAACTGAAGACTAAGGAAATAATGGTCCATCTGGGTATCCACAAAAATATGTGAAGTAAAGATCAAGATCTACTTTTACTCATACTGAAAAAGTCTTTAATTCATGAGTCATCCTGCTGGTTTTGGTAAAGATTTTACTGGCATATGATTTGAGCAGAGGAGGCAAAATTCTTAGTATGTGATTCAAAGTCAGAGACAATACCTGAATGCTTGCTTTTGCTGAGGAGCTTCTCTGGAAATTTCCCTTCAGCATTATGATTTACTTTGTCATAATCAAGTGAGACCTGTAAGTAGATAGATTTACATCCCTTTCCTATTGTTGCAGATTAATTTTTATTTTCCAAAAATGCTTTAGCAATATTTACATATCTGATAGCATAGAGTTTCTATCAACAACTTGACAGATGACAAGAAGCAACTGGATGTTATCATTAATTCAGTTTTTTAAATCTGTTGCTATTTCTCAGGATGCTTGGATTACAAAAAGTAGTTACAGTGCACTCCAGTATAAAGCCAGGTGCAAGTATGCAGACTACAAAGCCACACATTCTCTTATATAGGATGAAAAAGAAAGGGCAAGCCCTAAAATTTATGAAATGCAGAAAGAGTATTAATGTATTCAAATTTAATGTACACTTAAAAGTTTAGGAATTTCTGATTCCCCAGAGGATATGTAGTAAGCTTTCCTTCTTGTTGTTGTTGATGAGTTTCATTTTTATTCCCTTTTTCCTTTCTCTTCTGGTTCTGATTTCTCTGTGTTTGGTATGCACATCTGTACTTCTAGACTTGGACACTAGTCAGTGATTAGTGGGTGGCAGCCTGTCCTAAACAGTACTATGCACTAGAGTTGTGATCTGTTTTTACTTACTTTTCCCATTTTGGGCCTCTCTTGAACAAATCTGAGTGTGAGGTCCTGAGATCTAGTGATTTATGTGGTTGAATTAGGTTGACAGGTTAAAAAAAAAACCCTAAACAAAAACAAAACCAAAAAAAACCCACAAAAGCCCACCACAGTTGACAATAAACCCATGAGAAGCAAAACCAAATAAATAATATTATTGAATCTTTGCCAAACAGTTCATTTCACAAAGCTCCCATTAATGGAGGAAAGAAAGAATTGTTGTTTTTCTTCCCTTTTCCCTCCCTCCTTTTTTTTTGACAAGCAGTTCATAGATGCCTGTGAGCATTCATTTTTAATTTCTCCCTCAAGCCACTGTGGTGTACAATACTCTACTGAGTCCCAGTGGATTAGAATTGGGACTGGCAAGGGATAGTTTCATCACTTAATTTCACACATCTTATTTTGCTTCATCTTCTTTCTCTCTGGGCTGCCTGTATAACCAATGGGGTGAAGACAGCTCCTTGAGAGGATGCTTCAGTGCAGAAACCCAGATGAATCTAAATCTCTTTGGAGAAACCTGTATATCTATTGGCTATTTTTGGAGCCTGAGAAAACTAGATTGCCACTCCTATAACATGCTACTGCCTTATCTTGAATAGATAATATGCATAATACATTATTCTATATAGAATGTGTATATATATATATATATAATAATGTATTATTTTATATATTCATATTATTCTATAACGTGCATAATCCCCAGATCAGAGAAGCATCATTTGAAGACTTAGATACATGCATCAGAGCTTGATTCTTACCTGGGATAAATAAGCCAAACTTCTTAACAGTTGGAAAGCTACAGTGCCGTATTGCTATAAGGATTTGGCAAAGTATTTTTGCCCCTTTCTGGCCACTAATTAACCTGCTAATTTAACCAAAAGCCATGGACCTTTTTCATGATGACTGCTGTTTTCAATAAATATTTCAGGGTTCTGAAGTGATTAACAAGGTTTAGATTATTGTACGCTCACATTTGATACATCCCATCTAGTTTTCATTACATCTATCTTCTGTTTGGATGACTACTAAGATTTAGAACTTAGTGCTGCTTGACAACAGGTAAAAAGAGCTACACACAGTAAGAGATAATGTAAGATTGCAAATTATTTGCATTTTCAAATTAATTCTGACAGATGACATTAAAAGATTGGACATGAAAATATATATATTTTTGTAAAAAAGCCCATATCTAGTCAACTGACTTGCAGATTTGACAATGAAGCTCTTTAAAAAGAATATACACATATTTCACAAAACATTTTAGAAAATATTAGTGTTTATGATGTTTGAAGCACAGCTGCTCTAGAGGCCAACATTTCCCAACATTAACAGGCCAAATGTGGCCTTCATTTCATAATATTATCCCCACAAATCTATCTCCAATCTAATCATGGAGCAGGAGCAGTTAGGTCAAGTCATTTTTTTTTTTTTTTTGTGACTGCTTAAACTATTTTATAAACACTACTCTGAGTAAAAGCTGGCAGAGTAAATGGAAACTGTGATTCAGAGCTGTGATTCCACAGATTACTTAATCTTCTCATTTTATAGAATCATAGAATCATAGAATGGTTAGGGTTGGAACGGATCTTAAAAATCATTTCGTTCCATGTCTCTCTTGTGTTGGGGGCTCCAGAACTGGACACAGTACTCCAGGTGGGGCCTCACAAGAGCGGAGTAGAGGGGGAGAATCACCTCCCTCAACCTGCTGGCCGCGCTTCTCCTGATGCAGCCCAGGATACAGTTATTGGCCTTCTGGGCTGCGAGTGCACATTGCCGGCTCATGTTCAGCTTCTCATCTACCACCACTCCCAAGTCCTTCTCTTTGGAGCTGGCCTCAATCCATTCATCGCCCAGCCTGTATTTGTGCTCAAAAGCAGTTTGATAACTGAGGAGCATCAATAAAAAACTGGGAAAATTACAGATTATGAAGAAAGAACAAAAATGTGGTTGGAAAGGGGCCTATGGTTGTTCAGCATGAAATGTGAACATCTTTTTAATTGTGTTTAATTATTGTATTCTTATGAGTGTGCATTTTAGCCCAGAGAGTAGAACTGAATTTTGAAAAGGATTTGAATATGTAAAGGAATGCAGCTGAACGCCAGAACCCTCATGGGCTGCAAGCATACAGGATTAGGGCATATTATAGTTTAAGAGAAGGCATTTTGGCCTTCACCCAGCAAAACAAAGATGTACATGTTTAATTGTTAATGTTTTTTACCATGTTCATGCCTTCCTGTGATTGATGTCTCACTCAGATCAGGGGAAGTAAAAGCATAGGATCATACAAATGTTTTTATTTTAATGTTTTAATTTTTCATTTTAATATTTAATTTAATATTTAAGTGCTTTACCTGGTCAAATATTGTGTTTTAGACTAAATCTAGCACAACACTTCAGCTCCAATATTTGACTTAGTAAAGTGTAGTCGTACTGAAGGAAAGAAATTGAAGTAATTTCTGTTAAAAATATTTCCATTACATTTACCATTGACCTGTTAAGTCAGCCTTCTATAAAATGTCTAGACAAACTAATATGGTATCTAATATGGTCAGTGTCACTCAGCCTAGCACGGGCTGTTTAATTGATATGGATATGTTTATTGAGTTACTCACACATTGTGCGAAAGATTAGTGCAGAAAGGTTTGTAACTGCATTTTGAGATAATAGCAGCTAGTTTCCTTTCTATATGGATTACTACAAAGTGCAAATTGGTATCCACAAACTAGTAGACGAAACCTTCACAGCCAGCCTGAGTTTCATGTTGGGTCCTGCTAAGGAGATTGTCACAGCTGGCTCCCAGGTCTCAGCAGCTGGTACAAAGAACACAAATCCCCTGGCTGATACGCCCAATGAAAATCTGCACATCATGTATAGAGTCAAGCCCTGAGCACATTGTCATCAAGGTTCCTGAAAATTTAAACATATCCTTCTCCACAGTAGTAAAAAGTGAATTTGGGGAGTTGTGAAATTATGAGGACCTCCTCAATGGGACTTACAGGGAGAGGCTTTTCCCCTAATTGTAATGTGTTTGATACCTGCCTTAGAATGGGATGAATTACTGTTTGCATTCACAATTTCAAGAACCTAGAAACTAGTTTAGGAAAAGGAATGAGTACTTGCATGGTCAAAAGGTCAGTGATATGATTTCCATCTCTTATACTGAAATATTGGCTAAAATCACTAGCACCTGAATGTGAAATGCTGGAAAAAAATAAGCAGACATATTTTTGTGGCATATGGCTCTACAACTTAAGGAAGTATGAGAAATCAATATCAGTCTTACTTCTTCAACCACTTACTGGAATCCAGCTTTGAAAACTAAATAGCCATAGATCATCTTAAGGATATTGCACAGCATCAAGACTAGACTGCCACAAGCAGGCAGATTATTTGGGACTTCTTAGAGCTGTATGATTATTCTTTCATTTTTACTTTTTGATTATTGTTATTAGATGACTCTTTGGATAATTCTGACAGTGAAATCAGGATTCTGCATTCTGCCATATTTTTGAGCTTTTTCAGCCTAACCCCATTCTATACCTGGACTTATTTTTTTCACTTGAACAGTGCTATGAAACTACCTAGATCTGACTGTCTCCTCCTTTGCATAACTGTCTGTGCTCAGGACACTTGCAAAGGAAAACAACACAAAAATTTTCCTAGTTCCATTTCTGCCCTTTCCACCTTTTGTGTGACATAGTTAGAAATTTATGGGTACCTGTGACGACTTTGACTCCAGAGCAAGTTACCTGAATGCCCATACATATGTGCTAGTGATAAATCCGGTGAGCTATGTGTCCAAGCTTCAGCCAAAGCAGATTTGGGGACAGCTTCAGTTCTCTAAGCACAGGTGTTAATGCCATTTGAGATGGCAGGAGAATCCAAGCCAGAAAGATACCTGATACAACTCAGAAAATCTGCACATTAGTGAAAGAGCCTGGAGGCAACATGGTATGTCCCATACCACCTGAATCTATTTAGGCAGCTAAATCCCACTTCAAGACAATTGTTTGTAATTTAATTCTCCCTGAATAAAGCATCCCTGGCTGTTCAGGTGAATTGCCCTCTGGGTTCCCCTGACTGTATTGTCTGTACATCCATAGACTATAGCGGCTTGTTTAGCTAGTTCACCTAGCTTAGTTATAGACACGTACACGTCAGCTATGCTTAAGTTTTTCAGTCTGAAGCTGAATGCCACTGTAGATGAAGCATTTACTTGGGAATAAATCCTTCCCACCTGAAATTCATAGCTCAACTCTTATATTATCAACCCACAGTAGATATGCTGTCATTCTGGCAAGAATTCTTCCTGGTTTGGCAGATTTTTATTTTTTTTTTAATTTTATGCTATGATTTTTTTTCATGGGCCAGAAGAAATTCCATAGCAAGCAAAACACATTTTTTCTCATCTTCTTTGTTCAGTTCTTTCTGACAGAAAATTTCTTTAAAAGATGTATTGCTGAACATGAGGTAGCCAGGCAAATTTTAATAGAATCATGGAATCACAGAATCGTAGAAAGGCCTGGGTTGGAAGTGACCTTATAGATCACCTAGTTCCAAGCTCCCTGCCAAGAGCAGGGACACCTTTCACTAGACCAAGTTGCTCAAAGCTTCATCCAATCTGGCCTTAAACACTTCCAGTTAGGGGACATCCACAACTTCTCTGGGTAACCTGGTCCAGTGTCTCACCACCCTTACAGTAAAGAATTTCTTCCTAATATTTAATATAAAGCTACCTTATTCCAGTTTAAAACCACTACTTCTCATCCTGTCACTACTTGCCATTGTAAAATGTCCCTCCTCAACCTTTCTGTAGGCCCCTTTCAGGTATTGAAAGGCAGCTATATGTTGTCCCTGGAGTCTTCTCTTACTTCAGCCCCAGCTCTCTCAACCTGTCCTCATAGGAGAGGTGCTTCAGTCCTCTGATCATCTTCGTGGCCTCCTCTGGACTCACGCCAGTAGGTCCAAATTCTTCTTGTGTTGGGGGCTCCAGAACTGGACGCAGTACTCCAGGTGGCATCTCACGAGAGCAGAGTAGAGTGGCAGAATCACCTCCCTCGACTGCTGGCCACACTTCTCTTGATGCAGCCTAGGATATAGTTGGCCTTCTGGGCTGTGAGCGCACATTGCCAGCTCATGTTGAGCTTATCATTCTCCAGCACTCCGAAGTTCTCCTCAAGGCTCCCCTCAATCCATTCTCCACCCAGCCTGTATTTGTGTTTGGGATTGCCCCAACCCAGGTGCAGGACCTTGCACTTGGTCTTGTTGAACTTCATGAGGTTTTGCATATTTTAAGTCATAGAAATGTCAATCTAAAAATAATAGTAATAATAATTCATGCATCCAATGTATAACAAACTGAAAGCATGTAACATCTATGCACACACAAGCACAGAGCCCATGTGATAAATGTTCCTTCAGCAAAGAGAATTCATTATCTGAATCAAAAGGAACTACTTAGGTGTCATTTTATTTTATCTTTTCAATATTCATATCTGGTACCAAGACTTAATTATAGCAAAATATATGCATTTAATTGTTCATTTTCTGTCAGCTGAGCTTTACAATGGAAACTTTTGAATAAAAAGCAGCTGAACCAGCTCTTTGTCATAGGTTATAGGCTTTTTCTCACTCATATGAAGATAGGCTGAGAGAGTTGGGGTTGTTCAGCCTGGAGAAGAGAAGGCTCTGGGGGACCTTAGAGCAGCCTTCCAGTACCTGATAGGTGCCTATAAGAAAGCTGTGGAAGAACTGTTCACAAGGGCACGTAGCAATAGGACAAGGGGTAACAGTTTTAAACTAGATTTAGGTTGGATATTAGGAAAAAGTTCTTCAATATAAGGGTGGTGGATCATTGGAACAAGCTGCCCAGAGTGGTAGTGGAGGCCCCATCCCTGGAGATATTCAAGGTGAGGCTTGATGGGGCTCTGAGCAACCTGCTCTGGTAAAGATGTCCCTGCTCACTGCAGGGGGGTTGGACGAGATGACCTTTGAAGGTCCTTTCCACCCCAATACATTCTATAATTCTATGATTCCATGATTCTATCCATTCAATAAATTCACTAACCATATTTCTTCATGTCCAAAAAGCACTGAAATGTATCAATTTAAAGGTCTGTCTTCTTTGATATTGTCAGGTTTAATAATAACAATGCTACTTATGTGCAAAATTGTGAACAAAAGTACGACTATTCTAAGCAACATCTGCATTTATTTATTTATTTGTTGTTATAACTTTGGTAAATGATTTTGACTGGTTATTAAAAACTGTTCTGCAATCTTAGAACTTGTCAAATCCAGTCAGCAGCAAAATCTGATTGGATTCAGAATTCATCTCTAGAGTGCAGAGATTTCTCTAAAAGTTAAGTGATTTATTGGTTTGAAATCAGAAATAATCAAAATAAACTTAAAGAGAAGACAGTAGACAGGAGGACAATGAATATGTCTGGTTTCCAGTCTTCCACACTTTTATGAGCTTGAAGTGAATTATTCCATAATGTGAATTCTTATTAAATACCTGTAAATATTTCATAATGGCAGTGACTGGCTACTTGTCGATAGCTGATGCTTTGTAATATGATATGCAAGAATACAGCTGAGAACACTATAGCCATTAATGAAGCAACCGGGGATTAACATAGGAGAACAACAGACTGAAATTTTTGCCTAAAATCTTGGAAACAGAGTTAATACCACATTTTGCTCTCTGTCATATTCCCATATCTCTTCAATTCTTATTATTAAAAAAAAAAAAAAATACACTGCCAGGGGTTTGTGTAAGTATATATGCTATTTTCCTTAAAATGCAGATTGTTTGGAATGACTGATTTGTTTCTGTTCCCATCTTTTAAGTAATCTAGGGACCAATTAAGCAATCTGGACATCCA
>NW_010319029.1:0-7833 GCF_000700745.2 Antrostomus carolinensis | reverse complement strand
TGCGGGGGAAGGAGCTGTCTGTGCTGAAGTGCCGGGATCCGGGTTTCGGCTTTTGCAGGTTTATTTATCAGCTTTTTTTTTTTTTTCATTTTTTTAATTTCCCTTCCGCACTCCGCTCCTTGCTGTGAATAGCCAGTTTTATTCAGTTTTATTTAAATATAAAATAGCTAAAATGTGGCTGGGTCCTGAGCTGTTCCTGTATGCCCTTGTTTTGCTTTCTATCGATAGTGATTAATGCAGAAAAATGCAATGAAGTCTAAGCAGTAACTATACTTCCCCTTCGGTTAAAAACTAATAATTAACTAAATCTTCAGCTGCTGCTGAACTCCTCAGCACAGATGTGTTAGTTTTAAAGGCTAAAATGTGTTTAAACCAAGGCTTCGGAGCCTAAGTGTAAACAGTACCTGATTAATAATGCCAAGCTGTTTAAATATTTAAGATCATAGTGTGCTTCAGCCTGGTCAATAAGGCTGTTCCTTGTTCCTAAGCCTGTATTGACAAGTATGCTGTGAAAGGAATACTGTTTATTAGCTGTCTGTATAGTTAGATAAACCAGTGGAAAATGTGATATGTGACTATAATGGGACCTATAGACTGTGGCACGATGTTCTTTTATCCATAAAGGTCCAGCTTTCCACTGTTTATTCAAACAACCTCCTATTGAGTCGGGGAGCCAATATGAACCACCTGGGTTTCTTTTTTCTAATGTTCCTTGTCTTTCAGTATGTCTTCCTCTGTTTCTGAGTACTAAAATACTCATTTGGATTCTTAATTAAGTACATAATGGAAAAGGTAGATAAAACCTGAAAACTTCATTGCATCCAATGGGTGCACTGTTAGTCTTTTCAACTTCTTCTATAATTTAACATAATTGATGTGATAGTTTATGGATAGTAATTTTATGGGCTGTGCATAGAATAGGTCACTGTACAACATCAGAAAGCATCTGGACTTCATTTTGAGTTTGAGAGCAGCGTAAATGCCAAGAGATGCATCTTGCTGGTATTCTTTGGCAAAGGATATCAGCTGGAAAGAGAAGGATACTAATACAAAGGACCCTGAAGTCTTGCAGGAGCAGCATATTTTTAATATGTGTCTAATCTGTTTGATATTGCCATTTTTATGAATACACCTCAGACATTTGTTTAGTCCTTAGTTTTGAATAGAAATTGCAAAGCAAGTGACTAGAGTTGCTAGAGAGTTTGATACTGAAGTATGTGAAAGTTACTTATTGGAATTTCAAAGAACCGTGAAATTCTCTTGGGTGTCTAAAATTAGCTGTCAGACTATATCAGTACAGAATTGTGAAATCGTTGTGTGCTGAGAATATTGAATGTAAAGAAGAAAACCAGAAGGCTGCTTGATGTTGACGGAACTCGGGATTCATTGAATGAATTCACATTCTGGATTGTGCAAAGGCTGTGTAGCTAAAGGGAAACTGTACAGCTGTGTGACCACATCAGATGATGGGGTAGTGTGTACCAGCTGGTGTTAATGACAGAGCTGACACCCTCTTCACAACTCACAGAATAAATCAACAATTAATCATACTCTTATTGGTATCTTAGTTTTCTAATTTGCCTTACTGGCCACAGTAAAAGTACTCAAAAGTGATAATGTTCAAGGTGAAGGATATCACCAGAATATGAGCCTTACTTATCATTCCTTAACTTCTTGAAGAAAGCATAATATTTATTATATATGCCACAGCTTGTTTCATAAGAAAGGCTGTAATAAGAAAATTTGGCTTTTAAAAATGGTCCTTATTTTCAGGAAATAACAGATCCAGTGGATGTTTACTGATACCTCCTGTTAGCTTGTTGTGCTTTGGTGTTTCTCTATGGTGCTCAAAAAGGTGATGGCAGAAGCTTTAGTAACCAAGTTATAGAGTTCCTTGGGGTTAATGAGATGTCTCTCTAACTGACAGATTTTATTGGTTTGAGGATTCTGATTTGATGTCAGGAAGAGGTAATGCTAGTCTCCCCATTCTTCCTGCTGTAGGGAACTGACTCTCTGTGGTATCTGGACATAAAAGATACTGAATACACTAAGGGTTTGGGGTTTTGTTAAGAGATTATTGCAGAGCTGAAATAGCTCAATCAGCCTAAAAATTAAATCTGTTTTGCTTGCGGCTGTGGAATCGCTGTTAGTCTGTAGTTTTATTAAGTTGTCCCAAATCACCTTGAATTGCGATTACTTACCTTCCATTATATTAGAATAGTACAATAAAACTGTGCTATTTAGTTTTCACTGGATGCGTTAATTTTGTTGTGTTTTATGAAAAGAGCTGGTAAAGTGGGAAGCCCTACAGAGAAAGTACATCTTGGTAATGTAAGCTGAGGCAATAACGTAGGAGGCTGTCTACTGGGCAATATGCAATGAATTTGATTTTGCCTTCCTGAGTGGGCTGATAGTATTCAAAAAATTCAGTTATACTTTCTCCACAGTGATAATTTGTTGCATTTTAAATTGGTAAGTATGTGTATTGCCCATTCAGTTTAGTATTAGAGATATTGTAACTTTACATTTATTAATATTGTCTTGTAAATATAATATTAAGGGAATTTGTATAGAGTTAATCTCCAATAATAAGATTAACATGATACACCATAAGTTTTGTCCTACTGTTTGTTAACCAGGAAAGGATAGTTGCAAGCTAGCTATATTGCTTCCTTCTGAGCTACTGGAGGCTGGCTGAGCTTTCAGTTATTTACCTCAATAGAAAACTGAAAGGGAAAAAGTGAACAAAGGAGGTCTGTTTTGCCTGTCCCACTTGCTGGGCTGTTGTCTTTGCCCTTTTCAGTGAAGGAGGGGGTAGAGCTGGGTCAGAGTTGAAGAACACTGAAAAGGAATTCAAGTCTTATATTGAAATGTGAATGATAGCTTAGTTTGAGTGCCGAATGCATTTATTTGAATTGAATATTTTCTATCAGTGGAAGCTTTAACTGACAGATGGTTATGGACTGGCATATAGACTGCTAGAAGGTACAGCTAGATATGTGATCAGACCCCGATTGGGATGCTCGGTGAACAAGTGCATATCTGATGAGACTTTTAATACCGGAGATACTGATGCTAGACACTGTGCGACACACTAGACATTTGATTGTGTGAATTAAGGGCAGGCCCCTGCAGCTGGCACACATTCAGACTTACTTGTCTAGCCTAATTGCATTGCAAATACTCCTCTGGATAGCTCTTTAGCTTCTCCCTTCTAGTAAAGGTTGAATAAGTACAGAAATGTTCATCTGGATCCTCTATTAAGTGTTGTAAGAAGCTTTCATTTTTTTTTTTGTTTTGCTGTATGAATCAGGATAAATGTATCTTAGTATTCGTTTTGTGAATACACTGTTTTCCTACACTGTTTTGGTTTTGAAATGGCTCAATTCATAATGTGATTACAGCTTTCCCCTTGTTAACTTTTTAGCATGGAAGCATAATAGCTTGAATTATAAAATGTTTCTGTAAGAACTCACAGTACCCCCATTCTACTTTAAGCAACCAAACTTTATATAAAAAGCAGCATTTCATGCAGAGCATCTCGGATGCACAAAAATAGCCAAGCAAGGAAAAAAAGGCCAGTTCAACTTATGAGGACGTGATAACTTTAAAAAACAGCTGCACTAGAAGGAACTAGCCATCTAAATTATCAATTAAATGAGGTGAATCAGTATGAATGCAGTCTCTAAATTCTGTTAAAACTGATGTAAGATTACTGTATTTGGATGCATCCTAGTGGGAATACAGTTGTCCTGATACTTTCTCTGCGCTGTTAGGTATAGATGACCTTTTAATTTTGTCTGATTTCAAGTATGTAATTGTTACTGTTTAACAGCTTGTTTGAGGAAAACAAAAGTTGATCCATAACTTCCTGGTGTATGAGTTAGTCTTTGGTCACTGATCAGGCTTTTCTGAACAGCCACCCAAAATATTAACATACCATTTTCCTTTAGACTGTTACCCAAGTGAGGAGCTGACCATTTATACACGAGTACAGATTTTCTTTGTCTTTCTGAACTGTGCCTCTCACTTCTAACTTCACTTTTTCCACATTTTCAGTGTTGCTGCATCTGTCCAACTTGATTCTGAGAATTCATGTAAAGGAGTTGCCTTTACAGTGTCACAACAGTGTAGGGCTCTCTGTGTGTCTGTGTGTATGCAAAGGCGTTGTATAGAATCAGTTAGTGCAAAAGCTAGCTTTGAGACAAGATTTGGAGTCAGGGAACAGTTCTGCTGGTGGCAAACAATACTATGGAGTTAAGTGACCAGTGCATAGGCACTGGCCAGAGGAAGTCTTGCTGAATACTGTAGCATGGGCAGGGTAGTAGAAATGGACAAAATTCAAAGAAAGAGGCCAAAGATAACAAGTTATGGAAAAAAAAAATCCATGAGGAGGACTACTGTATGAGGAAAAAGATGAAGAACAAAATGTTATTGACTTTTGCATTAGAAAGAAGTGGTAAAAGTGAGGAAGTTGTGAATAAAATTCACTGGAAGTCTTAAAGAGGAAAGGCAACAGTCTTGGGACCTCTGGGTAGAACAGATCGAGAGGGAATGTATGTCCAACTCATGTATAAAGGGTGTGAGATGAACCATGGGATAGCTCCTCAGTGGGAACTGGGAAGTGGGAAGTGCAACCAGTCCTGAGGGAGGGAAGAATTCTGAAGAGCACGTCAAAAGCAGGGAAATTAGTTCCTTGATGGGGAGCAGAAGAAAAACAGGAATTTGTCTTACTGTTGGTGAAAGTTTGGAGGTTTTTCAGCTAGGAATTATCAAATCAAGCAATTTGAAGGAAAACATTACAATCCCCTTTTATCTTCATGACATATTCTCTGTCATTTAAAGGGCTTTTCAAGAGTATTTAAGAATGCAGTGTTGTTTGTCAGTAGTCTTGTACACCACAAATTACCCTTCGTAATGGGATAGATGATCCTCTTCACTGCTTCTCCAGTGTTTAGAAGAACTGCTGCTGTTCAGATCTCTAGGGGAATCAAAATACAGGAGGTGCTTGATGTGTCTTCCTCTTTAGAATTTTCAAGTGCTATTAGAAAGAGGTAAGCTTGACCATTCATGTTCTTTGGGTGGGATAAACAGGTTTAGTGACTTGATCACTGCCACTTTGTGTAAGCTGGAATCTGTGGATCTCTCCACTTCATAGCAGTTTCTAAATAGTACAGTTCTGACACCTTTAATGTGCAAATAGTCTTCTAAATATCCATCTTTTCCCTCAGAAGCATTTCATGTATTTATGAACCTTGGAGTCTAATAGCCAACTTTTCCATGTATTACAAGGTGTAACATCATCTCCAAGATTATACCAAACATAATTTCAATATAAATTGAAACTTCGGGTATTATTCTAGTGAATTTTTGCAAGTTTTCTGCTTTTCTGTAGTTGAGTGCTTTAAAAATTGATGTCTAAGCTTGGTTCTAGATATGGACAAAACAAGGAACATCTTAAATTATGTGCAGGCTCTTTCTGCATGATAAAGTTGAAATCTGAGCAATTACATAACTGGGAAGCAGGCCAGTCCAGGGTGACTAAAAGCTAAATTATCGGTTCGATCTTGTAGGTGGTAGTTGTATAAAGTGCATTTTTTAACTTAAAAAAAGATTAAAATGTGGGAAGGAACGAAGGTAGGTGTGACCACTAGAGGGCAGACACATTGTTTAATGACGCCAAAGCAAAATCCTGAGAAAGGAGACCCGGTGCCTGTGCCTGGGACTGAACAAATAACACAGGATAGATGCACAGAATTTCGTATACTGACAACATCTCATACAGTTTAATGGTTAAGATGCAAGTAAATACATCTACTTAGAACTCACCTGTGGTTTTGTATTCCTACAATGGAAGTCAGAACAGTTCATCAGATCATGTAGCTTCACCTGTAAATGATGAGTTGTTAAACTTAACCCATTTACCTTTATATTGAGTTCAGTAATTTTAATTCAAGTGTGTTTTCCAGAACCATGTCCATCTTCATTTAAGAATGAAAAATACCCTCCTTTCTTAATAGTTTCTGTCTTGTAGTTAAGGAGTAATTTAATTCTGTCTGAATTAAAGTTCATGTTTTCATGAAGATCCCTCAGCATTTGCATATTCTTATTTTCCTTTTTATTATTAACAAAATTTATGTCCTTTAAAGCACACAGTTTTACTCTTCAGATTTTAATGGGAAATAATTAACATGGGCCTAAAATTAAATACTTCAATAAGAGCCTTTTTCAGGAATGCTGTACTGTAGTTTTTAGTGAAAGATGATGTTCAGTAACTTTTATTTAGATTTTTTGCTAGGAATTTATGTACTTAATTAAAACATGTCTTGTGTTGGCTTTTACTGCTTGTACACCATCTCACGTTACAGTGATGGTTTCTTTCCTTTGAATTATTTTCCTCTAAAACTTAGACAGTTTTTGTAAGGAAAGCAAAGTCTTTATCCCATTCTTTCAAAGTCAAAGTATTCTTTAGAGGCAGTTCTCAAGAACTTTGGTTCCTCCCTGGGGGTCTCAATTCTACCAGTTGTGCTGGAGTGAAGCATCATTGAAGTAGCCTTAAATGCTGCCCCAAGATTTCCAGTTCCCCATTGCTATTTCTAGAAGGCACAGTCCCTTAACAGCAGGATTTCTGGAGAGGTCCTTTTTAAGATGGCTTGCAGATATCATCTTCAAAACTTTGTTTGGAAGAATTTCTCCAAGTTACTTCTGAAGTTTTATGTACTTCTTCACAACCTTCTCTCCCTGTTGGCATTGAAATATGGGAGTAGGTTTCTCATTGCATCCGGGGAAATGTACTAAGAGAACTGACAGCCCCAGACACTCAAGAGTATCATAGGAATGATTTTTTTTAAGACTTGTATCTTCATAGTTCACTTGGCTAATGTGTCTTAGCTTCTTTTTTTCTTTTTTGTCTCTATGTCTAGAAGCCTAGAAACATCTAAAAATAAACCTGAGTTGCTTTTAATGATTGGTTGATTTTCCATCTCGTTTTTTTAAAAATTCAGTTAAGGTTATGAGACTTGACAACTCTCTGCATGGCCTGAATACTGTCCCTTAAATACAGTGACAGAAACACTTGCTGAGAACATGGTGCGATAGCTGTAATCTGTTGGAAGTTAAACGGGTGCCAGGGCTGGTACAAAAGTTAGCATTAGTAGGAAGATTAGCCTTTATGTTCATCCTGTTATATAGACACGTATGTGTGTTTCTTCCCTCTTCTGAGGTAAGGCTGTCCTAAAAGAGTCAAGAATTTCTGTGAGCTTCCCCCCCTGCTTAGTTTAACTGAGATTATATTGAAAGACACACCAACAGTTACTAACCATCTTCATAACAAAAGTTTCACACAGCAAGCTAAAGTAAATAAATACCAGTATTTTTATTATTTTAGATGGGAAAGTTCAAATTACAAATGAATACATTGACTGCTAATAAAAAGACATATTAATTGAAGTGGAAGAGGTAAGAGTAAGAAAGTGCTGAAACCAGAAGAAAGTGTGGAAGATAACAAAGTGAGAAGACAGAGCAAAGAGAAGTAGTCCATTTAATTACATACAGATAACTGCTAACAGAATAGAGCTATAATTTCTTGTTTACTAAAACAAAACCTCAAGCTATTTAGTGAATGATGCTCATAACGATGAAGTAGTGTCTTCATTGGCAAAGAGTTAAGTTAAAAAAAAAAAAGTGCAAAAAAGAATCAGTTGTAAGATTCTTCTCATAAAGACAGCACATCTGTTCCTTGTCTTGCTGCTCACAAGTGGAAAAATGACCTTTCACTGATGGTGTCTTGATCTCTGCTCCAGTGATTATTCTATACACTTTATATATATATAT
>NW_010319028.1:674-1238 GCF_000700745.2 Antrostomus carolinensis | reverse complement strand
AGACAGGTGCAGAGCAGGTGAAACACCACAGTGCTGAGGTTTAGACAGGTGCAGAGCAGGTGAAACACCACAGTGCTGAGGTTTCTCCCAGCCTCCTGGAACGGGAGGACAGAGGGAAATTTCTGCCTGTCTGTGTAAAATCACAGAATCACAGAAACACAGACTCATAGAATGGCTTGGGCTGGAAGGGACCTTTCAAGCTCATCTAGTCCAACTGCCCTGCAGTGATCAGGGACATTTCAACCAGATCAAGTTGCTCAGAGGCCCATCCAATCTGATCTTGAATGTTTCCAGGGATGTGGCTTCTACCACCTCTCTGGGCCACCTGTGCCAGGGTTTCACCACCCGCTTTGTAAAAAAATTCCTGCTTAGATCTAGTCTAAATCTCCCCTCTCTTAACTTAAAACCCTTGTCATATTGCTACAAGTCCTATTAAGAGTTTTCCCCCATCGTTCTTATAGCTCCCCTTTAAGCACTGAAAGTCTGCAATCAGGTCTCTCCAGAGCCTTCTCTTCTCCAGGCTCAACAACCCCAACTCTCTCAGCCAGTTGGCCTTCTGTTATG
>NW_010319028.1:0-310 GCF_000700745.2 Antrostomus carolinensis | reverse complement strand
CAGGCACATCAACCACACCACTCAGCTTGGTGTCATCTGCAAACTTGCTGAGAGTGCACTCGATTCCACTGTCTATGTCATTGATGAAGATGTTAAACACTATGGTCCCAGTACGGACCCCTGAGAGTTGGGAAGGACTCTGTCTCTGAACAATGGGGCCTCATTGGCTCCTTGGAACCCCATGGGGAAGCTTTAAGTTGTAGTACCATTGCTGTCCTTCCCTTGGCCTTGCACACGCCACATCCCACGGTCCCAGGAAGAGTCCTGAGCCCTGTGTGTGGGACAGGATCCCCCTTCCCATTGTCCTGAG
>NW_010319027.1:18176-20221 GCF_000700745.2 Antrostomus carolinensis | reverse complement strand
ACACCCTGTGAGCCCCACACACCGAGCGGTTTTTCTCTGAACGGAACAGGAAGCAGTTTGCGGCAACTTCTGTCCTCGCAGCCATCGTTGGTTCAGTGACTCTCCAGGCCCCCACACTGGGTGCTTCGGGGTGCACGAGCCGCTGTGGGATTCTCCTGGACCCCCCCTCAGGGCCCTGACCCCCCACGAGGGTGGGAGCGAGTGTCGGGGCAGCACCGGGGCCGCCGTCGAAGGAACTGCGGGATGTTTGGTGGGTTTGTTTGCGCTGTTGGAAAGGGGAAGCGGTGAGATGGTTGAGCCAGTGGCCCCCGTGAGCAAACCAGCCCCACAGCTGCTGCTTCCCCGATGAGTCCCTGCTGCTCGCTTTGCTCCAGCAGCTGGAGAAGCCGGAGCTGTCAGGTGCAAGCGCGCGGGGAACTCGCCAGCGAGACGCCTCCAGCCCTCAGGGTAAGTCGCTCTCTGCATGAGCTCCATCCTGCGACAACGGGGTTTGTCACTCATCTTCCTCCAAGGCCTTGTGAGGAAGCAGCTTGTCTTCAAGCCAGAAGCCCAAGTTCTGGGCTTGGTTCAGCCTCCCCCCTGCACGCACATGGGCTGGGGAGCCTCAGCCTACGAGGAGCTTCACTCTGCTGCGAGTGAAGAGACAAGGTCGGGGTTTAACCCACGGTGTGTCACCTTTGGGGCAGTGCTGGGGTGGCTGAACACCCTACGGGTGCTGCTCTGTGCTCCTGCTGCTGCTGTGTCACAGCAGAAGGTTTGCAAAGTCACCTTGGTTCTGTCCCCAGCTGGGTTTGGGTCAAGCACAAGAGGGGTCCACCCCTGGGTCCCCCAAATCCCTCTCTAAACTGCCCACTCCAGGGCTGGGTGCCCGTGTTGTTGGGGAGGGGATGTGGGGAGGGTTGTGCTGGGCAGATGATGCTTTGTGGTTTGTGGTCAGGTGAGGGAAATGCTCTTCACCACCTGCCTTTGCTTAACGCCAGCCCAGTGTGGGCTCCATGTGTGGAGGTGCCTGTGGCTGTTCCCAGACTGGTTGGGCCCTGCTCAGCAATGCCGCAAGCGTGAGATGAACAGTGGGGAGAAGGTTCGGTCTGGCCCAAGAGCCCAGCAGCTGCCCAGGGGTAAAACTCGGCTTCTTCAGCCAAATCAAAGGGTTGGGAGCAAAGTTTGGAGCAGGTCTGGGCTGTGGGGCTGGTGCCAATCAGGAGCAGTGGGTGTGGAGACCTCAAGGTGGGGAATTTGGTCTCTGAGGGTAGTTTGGAGATAGCTCCCACCTGCCTCCCTGTGTGGGAGAGCTGAGGAGGGCTTGGAGAAAGGTCCTTGCCAGGGGATGGGGACTTGCTGCAAGCTGCAAGGTGATGCTGATGCTGCAGATGGACAGGGTCTCAGGTATTCCCTTGCAGAGGCTCTGCCCTGGCACCTGAAAATGATGCCAAAGGTGCAGATACCAACTCTGTGGTCTTAACTTTTACTCTACATATCCCAGGTGAAGGTTCTGCCCCTGCAGAACCACCTTAAAGGTGATGGTTTAACGGGCTGACAGCTGATCCCGGTGAGTGGAGCAGGGAGGTTTTGGCAGCGAGGGGAAGGGGGTTTTGGTGCGTTAGCAGCTTGTGGTCTGTTTCCATCCACGAGCCTCCAGCAGCGTTCAGGGGCTGTGTGTGCTCCAGGGCCACGAATCCCCAGGCTCTGCTGTAGGAAGTCATTGACCCATCACACAGGTGGGAACGCCAGAGACCAGGAATTTCTCTCTGGCTACAGCTTCCATCAGCTGATACTTCTGACAAAACACTTGGCTTCTCCACTCCCCCCTTGGCAGCCCCTGGGCTGCAGCCTGCAGCGCTGCCTTAGACCGCGCTGAGCTCTGCCGTGCTCCGCGCTGGCGGCTCCTGCTCGGGGTTGTACCTCACACAGGGCTCGGAGGGCTCCCAAATGTCAGACTCGCTGCTCAACCACTCCTGGCCATCGTTCTCGAAGCGCTGGAAGAAGAGATGGTCCTTTAAGCGAGGTAATGGCCTGTGGATGGGGAGAGGGGTCTGGGCTGTGTG
>NW_010319027.1:308-18159 GCF_000700745.2 Antrostomus carolinensis | reverse complement strand
GCTGTGTGTTGGGAGCTGAGCTGCTGCCGGGTGGTCAGGAGAGCCTGTCCCGGACGAGCCAAGAGCGGTGGGGACCCCGGGCAGGGCTTGGTGTCGGACGCACCCCGCTCCTCGCTGCGGGGGACACCACATGTATGTTGGTTAATGCTTTTCTTTCTGTTTCATCTCCTTTTCAAGGCACACGAGTGCTTGTAGGAGCTGGGTAATGGGTTAAATATCAGCCTTCTGGTTTTGTAATGAATTTGTCTCATTGCTGGCAGTGAGCGGGAGGTCCCGGTGTTTGCAGCCAGCTGTCTCTGCCTGGCGAGGGACGAGAGTTTGGTGTTTGAGCAGATGTTGGAGAAAAGATTCCTCCAGTCTTTCCGAGCGGGCTGATGAGCAGAACCCCCGTGTTCAGAGCACAGTCTGAGCCGTGGTGGTTTGTGTGGCACTGGTTGGGCTTCACAGTGTCCAACAGCAGGGATGGGAAATGGCAGCAGTGGTGTGAACTGGCCTCATCCCTGCACGCAGAGCTGTGACTGGGAAAGAGGGAAGCGAGAGCCCTGGGAAGCTGGACATTTGCGGTCCTGGAGGAGCCAGACACTGCTGTCCTTGCCTGCAAACATGCCTTCAGGCTGATGCTCTTGGGTACCTTTGTGGTGTTAATGCTCCTGATACTCTTTCTCCTTCATTATTCCCCCCGCACACCCAGTTCTTTTCCAATGTGGATGTGCAGGAGACCAAGATCCAAAGGGAGCGGTCAAAGGAAGGTTAGTTCAGAGCAGGAGGCAGGGTCATGCAGGCTCTGATCTGTGGTGAGCCCCAAGCCCCAGCTGGGACACCCCACTCCAGCCTCCCCAGTGCCTGCTGGGGCGGTTATGGGCTCACTGGGAAGGCTCAGGTGGGCTAATTTCTATAATAATTAAATCAGCCTCACAGCGCTCACAATCACTGACTGTTTGGAGAATGTCTCGGTGGAGCTCTCTCCCCAGCAGGTGCTTCCAGACCAGTTTGTCCCACTGGAGCTTGTGCTGTGGGTACAAAACATTCAGGTCTTGCTCAGCTCCTCTCCTGGCACTGGCTTCCTGCACCGTGGCACTCGCTGATCGGCGTGAGACCTTCCCTCAGTGCCCGGCAGAGTGCCTGGAGGAAGCTGCACAGTGAATCTTGACAGGGAGAGCATCAGAGGGGCTGCAAATCCCCCTCGGTCCCACCGAGACCCTTCAGCTGAGGGTGAGCTGAGGGCTGTGCTGTGTTCCGGCTCCCCCAGCCCTTCGTGCCCAAAATCCAGGCCCCAAGCGCAGTGATAAGGCAGCAGCTCTCTGTACAGTACGTTACAGTGTCGGGCAGCTTATCTTCTCCCCTCCTCCAGCCTGGGCTGCAGAAGCCAATCCCCACCGCTGCCAACGGCCGGTGTGGGGCCCAGCCCAGGCGAGGGGCTGCGCTTCAGCCCGTTTTGGCAGAGTGAGTTCAGCACTTTACAGAAGTTTAGCACTTTACAGAGGTTTTTCCCCCATAGCTCCGGACATAAAGGGGTGCTGGTGCAGGGCCAGCAAGGCAGGAGCCAGGAGGAGACTGAATCATTTTTGTTTCTTATCTGTGATGCTCTCCGTGGTTTCCCAACAGTCTCTACCCCTGATTGCTGGGAAATGCCCGGACACTCTGGTCTTTCCTTCCTCCCGGGTTGGCTTCACGCAGCAGAACTGACCAGTGCCTTTGTCCCACCACGTTTGGTGTGGCCTTTCCCCAGTGGAAATGCAGAGAGTGTTTGATGCTCGGAGGATGTGACCCGCATGGCGAGAGCTCACATCCATGTTTCCTCTGGTGTTTCCCCCACCAGCGCCAGCCTGGCTCCGGGGTCGCTGGGGACCTGCTGCATCCTGCACCGGGCAGGTGGGGACGGGCCATTGCTGGCAGAGCTTGTTCCAACCCTGGCTGCTCTGGTGCTGTCACCAACTGTGACACTTGCGGGTGTGTCTCCAGTCACCGGCCTGTCCGAGCCAGTTGCAGGAGGGAGGTTTTGCCTGTAGGTCTGAAATGGAAATATTTAAGTCTTCATTGGGCTCCCAGTGGCCTTGGAGTTTTCTTCCTTGAGACAAACCAGCTCAGCCAGCTGATCCCTTTTTCATCAAAACCCCCGGGACTGTCACATGCAGGGGACACCTGTCACAATGTCCATCTTCCCCATGCAGGAGCCCACAGTCATCGTGTTTTCCCTGCTGGGAAGCTCTGGCAAAGTGCAGCAGAGCCCCACTCATGTGCAGGGACCTGCCCGGCCCACGCAGCGAGGCTTTGTCCCCAGCTCTGCCCTGGGAATTCCTCTGAGGAGGCTTCTCCCTGCAGCAATAACCTTTTATGGTTCCCGGCCAGAGGCGAATTAAGCAACTGCAATACCTAATCTGCTTAACGTTCTCCTAAAGCAAACAGCCTCTGTGCTTGACAGTGTCATTTTGTCATCCCATCTCCAGCTTCAGCTGAGTAAAGGTGAACGATGCTGTCTGCCAGTGCCCGGGGAGCTGACGTGCCCCAACCCCTCACCACCATGGGACCTTCCAAACAGGCTCGAGCGCAGAGTCCAGGAGACTCCAGAGGTTCTGGAGTTTGTTAGACTTGCTGATAGATGGGTGACCACCTTGATTGTGGACACAGGGATGTCCACACTGCCTCCCTCCCGTGCACACTCCACCCTGGCCTTTCCTTGCTTATCGTGCCAAAACCTGATGCCTGAAAGTGTTTTTTCCCCCGTGAGCCCCTCCAGAAGCCCCCCCCTTGCCCACGCGTCCGCACAGCTCAGCTCTGTACGTGGTGCCAGCCCAGAATCAACCGAGTGAGGTGTTAGATGTGGGGAGCCCTGAATTGTCGTGTCTGGTGCTCACACATTGCCTAAAATGGTCTCCCCATGGCTCTAGCCCCACGCTGCTGCTCTGCCTACCAGCCACTGTTCACCAGAGACTGGCTGCAGAACTGATTTATCGCGTGTTGAACGCGAGTGTCTGAAGTCTCCGAGGAGGATATAAGTTGTTTGGTGGGCCTAGAGGGGGTCTGTTGACTAAAGTCTATGTCTTGGCCAAATCCTGATATGGGATTATTTTCCAGGCCTCTGAGGAGCTGACTCTGTTCCAGGGATCCATTTCAGAGCTGAAGCCTGGAGCCTGGTGCGGGCCCAGCGTAGCCTTGGCAGGACGACCGGACCCTGCTTGGGAGGAAAAAAAAAACCCTCTTTGTTTTAGCTCAACCCTCGGTCCAGGGCTCTGGTGCTTGTCAGCTCCTGCAGCTACATCCCTGCCGCCTTGCAGGGCTTTGCCGCTTCCTCTGCGAGTGGTTCACTGCTGCAAGGGATGGCGAGGGCGGGGGATCTCCTTTTCCTTCCTTCCTTGGACTTGTAAGATGGGAAGTATTTGTTCTTGTCCCACTGGGACCCTCCTCAACACCTGGTTGCTCCCCTTGGGTCCATTCTACCTCAGCCATCATCCCAGCATGTTTTGGGTGTTCAGTGGCTTTTACTGGCCGCTGATAACTTTGGCTGCTCAGTTTCCTACGAGCTCATGATAAAACATGTGCCGGTTCAAACGTGTATTCACTTCAAAATGTTGATTTTTGATTACAAGCTGATTAGAGGCAATTCAGGTGCATCTGAGGAAAGCAGAAGTGATGTTCACTAGCTGGTGAAACCTCTGCCTGCTTTACTGATAGAGCGTTATAGCTGTGGCTCAAGAACATCCTGGGAAGGAATTTGTCTATTAATTAAAAATGTCTTGTGAAGTAACCTTGCTAGAAAGCCTGTTTCACATTTTCCCTGCTCTCAGAGTTAGAAAACCCTTAATTAAAATAGTGCCTTCACAGAGTGCTTTCTTTCTAGATTATTTATAGACCCTCACTTGAAATTACCGCACACATTTAAAACACACCAAACACTCCTTCAAACAGAAAATCTGGCATCCTCAGCCTGCAGCAGGATCCAAGGAACAAACCTCCAAACTCTCCCTCACGTTTGCTGCTTTTTTCTAGTTGGCACCAGGCAATTTCTGGCTGCATCGCGTCGCATTAAAACCCACAGCAGGATGTGAGGTTTCCAAGAGTGTGTTTTTTAACAAGATCTTCCTCATATTAATTTTTTTGTACTTGGCTTTCCTGGAGTATGATGGGTTTCGAGCAGTTTCTTGCTGGTTTTTTTTTCTTCCCATTGGATACATGTGGCTGCTCACAGTCTCTTGCTGTTGTTCTCTGCATCTTCAGAGATCCACCACCGTGCTTCAGCCAACAGCCTGGCTTTTTTCCATTTGCCTCAGCTGTACGTATCTCCAAGGAATAAAAAAGCCTCCGTGAGTCATGCGATGGTTTAGAGATCGTGGGGAACGTTTACAGTGTGTCTCGTTCCATAGGAATGTGCTGCAGTCAGCTGGACCATCTATGATACCATGAAGCACAGTCCAGACCTTGTTTTTGTTTCTCAATGAGTTATCAGATGGTTGTACACACACACACACACTCGGGTTCACAATGGCTTAGCACTCCTCAGCTTTCCCCCTTTCCTGGGGAAAATCCACACAAGAGAGCTGGCACCAGGAGAGTTCCATGCTCTCGAGGCTGCTCTGCACATTTAATGTTGTCTGGATTCACTAATGTTCTTCCACTTTGGCCTCTCAGTGGCAACCTTTATTCCTTAAGGATGAAATTAACATCAGTCAGTATTTGTTTTTCATAGATTCCCGCTTTAAAGGTCCATAATGTCCATAACAGCCATCAAAATGTGCACAACTCTTCTCTTCTCCTGTGGGAACAGCCTCTGCAGCACAGGGCATCCTATGAGGGTCTGGCTGGGATGGTGCAAGCCCAGTCTCTGCCCTGCACGTGCCATGGCTCAAGGGATGAAGTTTCTGCTGTTAGGTGACCCCTGCACCAGGTTCCCACAGGATCAAGGCTGCTGAGGTGCTGAGATTGCCTGGCAGTGCCTGTTGGCAAGGGGTGAGGGAGCAGAGAGGGCCTTGCAGAGCATTTCCATGATGCCCAATGTCCCCTCTCTGTACATGGCTGATTTTACATCCCTCCACCTGCTCACGTGCCGTGACCTCCTCTGTCTTGCAGGGTCTGACTGCAAGCCATGCTTACAGGAATTCACTGAGCACAGCACCCCTGCTTTGGAGTATCCCCATCCCAAAAGCTTCCTCCCATCCCTGGTTGCTGAGGATGACACCTTCTGCACCAGCATGGCTGAAGAAAAGGCAAGTGTCCTCTTTCTTTCTGCTACCACTGCGCGAGGCAGGAGCCAGGGTCAGTGAACTGGATGGTCAGCAGCATATTCAGAGGGTTCTGTGGTGGAATAAGGATGAGGGAAAGGGGCACCGATCCAGACTCTCAAGGAATACAAGGTTATAATTGCTTCTGCTGCTGGGAAAAATCATCCCTCTGTGCATTAGGGGGAATAAGGCACAGAGAGATCTCTGGGAGTGGAGGAAGCGGAGCCGGTGGGGCTGGGCAGGTCTGGCTGGGACGTGCAGTGGGAAAGTGCTGCTATTAGAAAGTCTGGTTTGAGAAAACCAGCTGCAGGCCTGGCCCTGCTAGCTGCAGGTGGGCTGTTTGCCATGAGAAGGGAAAGAAAAGCAGCTCCAGGAGGAGGTGTCCCCTTTGCAGGATGGGTGCAAGGCTCTCGGATGAGATTTGTGTGCTCAGGCTAAGCTGTTGCTGCCTTTGCAGGAGGATTCATCTTCCACAGAGCTGGATGTCCCAGCAGTGGACTTGCACAGCAGCACGGAGGATCTCCTCTCAGACTCTGCTCTCCATGGCACTGAGTATTACAGAGATCTGGAACTCCTGAGACTCCCAATTGCCAAAACAGCACCAGAGACGGCGGCGCAGCCAGAACGAGCAACCCAGGCTGTGTCTGCCACTTGCTTATTGGAAGAAAGACCGAGGGCTCTGCGGAAAATGTCTGTGGATGTTGCTTTTTCCAATCCCATTTCCTGCTCGGTACGTTACGGCGAGGCCGACTGTCGCTTTCTCAACAGAGCTGGCATTTGCTCCTGTGCAGCAGCGCTGGAAGATGGCACCAGCTCTTCTGAGTGTCCTGCAGAAGCAAGCAAAGAGCTGGAGCTGCAAGAGGCCAAGGAGTCCTTCCCCACGCTGGTGAGATCCATGTCTACCTCTCGGAGGCACAGCTGGGAGAGCCCTTTGTCACCTGTGGATTGCAAGCGCAGGTAAAGCAGGATTGTGAGCAATATTTGATAGAGAGGGTGCAATGATGCTGCATGAGGCTGGAGCGATCACGCTGCCCTGAGCTCTGTCTGCTGCTGGGTGGTCTCCTTCCCTCACCAGCATCTGCCAAAGCAGCTGGACGCCTACTGCTCATGTTGGGTGGGATGTGGAGGAACAGATGCTAGGGCAGCAAGAGGCTTTAATATCTCCTTGGCAGTAGGAGGATCCTCTTTTCCTGGTCTTGGGGCTGGGAAGAAGAAGATTTTTCATCTGGGGAGAACTTGTTTCTGCCTGGAGGGAACCTTGAACAGCATCAGCTGCTCTGATGGTCTCCATCCTCTGGCTCAAAGGGAACTTTGCCCACCCCAGAGGTTTTAAAGAGCTCTGTCAAATCCTTTTTCTTCTGTGAGTCATCTTGATGAGAGAGACTTGAGCCTGCAATGGCTGCAGTGTCCTCCAGCCCTGCAGAGGAGAGTGGATTTTGTGGTGCGATGCTGAGCTCTGGCTGGGAGCGGTTTCCAGGCCTGGCACTGCCGCTGTGCCGTGCTTCTGCCACATGAATGCCTCGGGCTCCGGGTTCCTACGTGTGTGCTTTCCCTGCTGACAAATGTATTGATCTCCCAGATAACTGGGAGTTAGGTGCAAGCCAGAAAGCACTATTTTTATCTCTCCTCCTTATAAGGTACCCCTAAAATTATCTCAGCCTGAAATCTTGGCAGCTCTTGTCAAGCTGAGACTTTGGTTCTCAGACCTCTTGTTGTTCCCGGGGCCGTGGATCAGTCACAGTTTACTCTGTGTAACAGGCACATGAGCAACGGTGGCACAGAGCAGCTGTCAGTGTCAGGGACTTGTTCCGTCCCCTCTCTCTGGGTGATTAAGGATGTGTGAGCATGAGGCCAGGGAAGGGCAATAAGCTCCGCTGTCCCCTAAGCAAATGCTTCCTGAAGCCTGTCTCTGGCAGCAGTAATGAAGTGACAGTGATCTGCAGACAGAACCCATGCAGAGAGTAAGATTTTCCACTGAGCTCTATCCATCATTTTGCTCCTATGTTGCTGGCACTGCAACAGCACTTGGTGTTCAGGAAGAAGCAGGGCACTGGGGGAGCTGGTCCACCCCTCATTTCCCAGAAAAGGATTTCTTTTTTCCTTCCTCGAAGCTGGACCCCGGTGGGAGGAGGATTTCTGACATGGTGCCACAGTGATGATTCCATAAACGACAACATTTGCCATTTCTAAACACCCAGAGGGACTTTGCTGGCATCGCAGCTCATGGGGTAGCAGCTCTCACGCAGGCGAGGCCGGCGGCTGTCAGGGTGGCTGCACAGTCTCAGGGGTTGCTAAATCAGCGAGAGCTGTCCGGCACCAAACAGCCCAGTGACCAAGCAGCTCGTGGATTCACTGATGGCAACCAGAGAAGCTGTTTTTTAACAAACTCAGGACTTGGTGTCCAGGCTGACGCTTCCTGGCATTTCCTTTTCCATGTGGCTGCTGTGGAGACGCTCCTTGTCCCAGTTGCATCAGCTCTTTAGGATTGTCCACCCAAGGCCAGGACATTGCAGGGACTGTGCTGTGCCGGGTAGAGGGGAGGTTTAGATGAGATATTAGGAAGAAATTCTTGATTGTGAGGGTAGTGAGACACTGGCCCAGGTTGTCCAGAGAAGCTGTGGCTGCTCCTCCCTGGGAGTGTTGAAGGCCAGGTTGGATGAGGCTTTGAGCAACCTGGTCTAGTGGAAGGTGTCCCTGCTGATGGCAGGGGGGTTGGGACTGGATGAGCTTTAAGGTCCCTTCCAACCCAAACCAGTGTGGGATTCTATGATGTGTCTGCTAAACTGGCTTCCTCTTTGAATTAGGTTCAGCCTGGATACCACAGAGATGGGCAGCGACCCAGAGCAGGAGGATGTGGAGAAGGGGAGCCAGTCCTGCCCACAGACTCGCGTGTCCCTTCAGCTGCCCAAAGCGGAACTGGAAACCTGGAGCAGCAGGGGGGGTGGCATGGTGATCAAAGTGGAGATAGAGCCCTTGCGCCCAAAGCTCACGGTCAGCCCTGGAGTGGAGGAGAGGGTGAGTGTGCCAGGGTTGGGTGTGTATCGGCCACAGGGCAGGCTGAGGGTGCAGAAGGTGACACATGTGGGTATCAGCTGCAGGCTGGACTCCTTCGATGCCAGCGTTGAACCAGGTATGCCAGGAGGTCTGCAGGAATCTCAGCAAGGCTGAGCTTTCTCTGCTCTGGGACAAACTGCTCCTTCTTGCAAGATAAAGGCCCTGGGAGCTGGCTGGTGCACAGTCCCCTTTTCCCGTGGATCTAGTTGGAATTTCCCTTGCTGCAACCTGTGCCTGTTGCCTCTTGTCCTGTCACTGTGCACCTCTACGAAGATTCTGGCTCCATCCTCTGCTATGTCATTGAAGACAGCAGTGTGAACACCCCCTGTCACACTGCTTTCCTCTGGGGAAGCTCTTTGGATTCAGCTCTTATTAAAAGGACAATTTTATCACAGTGCTACGTGTCCTATAAAAGTGAGAAGTGCCTGAGAAGGTTTCAGTCACACGTGTCACTTGCTCCAGCCTCCCTGGAGTCCACACCTGAAGCCAACAAACATCTGGCGTGTCCTGTCATCATAACCCTGACAAAACCATAGAGGGAAGGGGTAAGGAGTCAGACAGTTCCCAGTGATATTGCGGGTCTTGATCTAATCCTGTGCTCTGCTATACCACAGGGATCAAACCACGCAGCAAGGGAATCCACTCTCGGGCTCCCAGGGTGGGCATGCAGGGTAGGAGGCTGTGGGAATGCCTGGGTGATCACTGGCATTTGAGATTCCCTGCCTTGCACCTTGCCAGCCATGCTCTGCCCCTATGGAACCTCCCTTGGTGCACAACGGACCAAAGATATCTATAATTTTTTACTTCTCCAGGAATGTGGCAACAATGGGAAGAGACTGAGGTCAAAGTCTGTCCCATCAGCCTGTGAGACGGTTGCCTCCCCTCAGACACCTTGCAGCTTCAATGCTTCTCTTCCAGCTGTGGAAGGTTGGTATAGACTATATATGTGGCATCAAATGAGTTCAAGGTGTTTGTGATTAAGGAGATAAAAAACTGGAGATGTAGCTTCTGCAAGTGCAGTCATCCTCTGCCCTTCCCTTCTACATGGTCCCAGGAGCTCCTGAAATAAAAAGTCAAGCTGACTTTGAGTCTGCTCCTGGCTAACAGCGCAGTCTAAGCGCAGACGTGCCCGTCCCCAGTGACACATTGTCATAAAACCTCTCTCTGGCTGGTGCATTGGTCACTCCTTACTCACTCAAAGGCAAAGATGGTTTCCTAGGAACAAAAGGCAACTGCTTCATCTGCTTGGGTTTAAATCTGCCCTTTCTCCTGTACCCCAAAGAACAGGGCAAACACAGTCTGTGTGCAGTCCCCTCCTGACAGCAGTGCCCTTAACGAACCACTGTGCACAGCTGGTGGGGGAGTGGGCTTGGGGACAAGGCCCTCAGGTTCTGGTTTCTGCACTGAAAGCTGAAGAGCTTTAGAAAAACAGAGGCACCTTTGCTCCTGTAAACTTAATTTTGGCTGTCTCTGTGCTGCTAGAATTCATTAACCTCTCCCACCTGTGAGGACTGCCCTGGAGCAAAATGTAGAGACTTATTAAGAGCACAGCCTGGGAAGTGGAGGGAAAGCTGGCTGTCATGGGGAGGGTCTCTGGGGTGGTAGCAGCTCCCACCCTCTAGCTGCAAGCAGGATCCTCAGAATTTAATGTAATACAGACTGGAGAAGGGATGGGTAACACAGGAAAGAGATGTAGCCTTCCCCTCCCTCACAGAAATGCAGTGCAGCCTTTTCCTTCCCCATCAAAGGCAGAGTGGGAGCCCAGCAGGATTTACAGGATCCAGTCACTTGCAACATGGTGCTCTGCAAAGGCAAACCAGGATCCCTGCTGAGAGTGTTTTGTGTTCCAGGTGTTGAACCCCCGGCTTTGGAGATGCTGGAGAAGGACCACGTGTCCCCAGACCACGTGTAGGTATTGTCAGTCCTGGCTGTTTTGAGAGGGCAGAGATTCTTGAGCTGCTGGAGATGCAATACCAAAGGAGATCCCACTCCACGCCGGGGCACAGCTGAGTGGTTGGTTGTAAACCAGTGCCTGGTGCTTTGTGGGGTACAGAATGTCTTTGCAAGGATGTTTTCTAACCTCTGGCTTTTCTTTTGCCCCATCCCTGGTAGGCTAATCGTTCAGCAGTTACTTCATGAGCTGAAACAATATCATGGGTAAGTGTGTCTGGGAGAGGGATGTGGGCGGGGAGGTCATGGGTCTGCCTAGGACCCACCTGGCAAATGATATTTGGTCCCCTGAGGTTCAAATCCAGAATCGCTGTATTTTTCCAGGGAAACGAGGGTAGAATTGCAGGGAGAAGTAACATTTCATGTGCCTCTTGTTTAACTCTAAACACATTCCTGCCCCATCTCCAAAGATGAGCCTTGCCACTGACCCAGAAGTTCTGCTCTTGTGTTCTTTGCTGTGTGTCTGATGACTTCTCCCTGCACAGGGCGAAGCAGAGAGCTTGTGTGCAAGAAGGCAGTGATTCTTCCCAGCAGAACCTCACCTGGTTTGAGTTCCTGTCTAACGAGTAAGTGAGACAGAGGTAACCCACACACTTTGTGTCCCCAGAGCAGACTGATTTCGAGCCCACATCCATCTAAGCTCTACTACTGCCCTGCTAATACTGCGTGCAGGACACTGGTATCTGCAGTGGTTCAGCCAGGACTGGGGCCTCGTTGTGTGTGGCACTGAACAAAACCACAGAGACAGCCAGAACTCACACACATCATTTGAAATTATAATTTGGGGGATTGGACTAGATGATCTTTTGAGGTCCCTTCCAATCCCTAACATTCTGTGATTCTGTGAAAGTTCAGCTCCTTATTTGCAATGTCCCATTAATAAATGACATGACTGATGCCAAACCAGATCCTTCAGGAGATGGAAAGCTCAGAGATAGGATCCAAAAGTAACACTTCAGGTGAACTTCATCAGTGATCTCCCTGAACCGTGCTTGGCCCAGTCAGCTTCTCCTCAGGTGAGATGTTTTTGGTCTTGTTTCAGAAATGAGGACAGCGGAAAGAGCGATAAAGCAGAGAAAGGCACAAAGGTGATGCGACGTCTGAGTTCCCTACGGAGCCGAGTCACCGGATCCTGGCAGAAGGATAAGGTGAGGGAATGATGCTGAATTTGTGGAAGGGATTGTTGAATTCTTCGAGTAGAATAGAGGATTTGACCCCAGGGACCACTTAGTTGGATTGCTTTGGGATGGCTGAGGCCTTTATATTGGTCAGCAGAGCACTGTGACCCCTAACATGATGCACTGGACAGAGTGATCCCTGGCTTTCAGCCCACCTTGCTCCAGGGCATGTTGTGGCTGCTCTCGTGCTGTCTTAGCATGAGTTGTGCAGCCCAGGAGAGGAGTGCTTGGGTGGGTGACTGCCTGGATCACCCGCTGTGGCCAGGAGGAGAACCTCCAGAAGCACAGACATGTGCTGCAGTGCTGTGTCCTGCCCTTCATCACGCATCACCCTAGCCTGGAGGGACCAGCCTGAGCTTTAGGAAGGCATTTGGGAAAAGCATCATCATCCCAAAGGATCAGGCACTGAGGTGCCTGCTGTTCTCGCTGCACACCAGCTTTCTAGACACTTGTTTTTACCAGCAGGGAGAGGAACGTGTGGGCTTGTTAATGGAGCCATGTTTTTTTCTTCTTCTTCTTCCAGGGTAAGAACAAAGAGCAGCCAAAAGAGAAAGAGAAGGAGAAAGAGACAAAGGAGCCAAAAGAGAGGTGGAAAGAGATCAATAGGCACCAGCTTGTGCCAGGGGTTTTCTCCAGTTGCACCAGCTGCTCATTATGTGCCAAACCTCTTGTGAATAAAAATGGTCTGCAGTGCCTGAGTGAGTATGGCTGTGGCTGCCTGGCTCTGACCCAGCCTGGCTGTCACCCGCTCCCGCTCCTCCTTAAATCAGCATCATGAATTGCTTCACTTTCCTGCCTGGCTTTGACCATACCCCACCACCCTGCTTGGCCTGGCTTGGTTGTTTCTCCAGATAGTCTAAACGATCCCTAAATCCTGCCTGGCAATAGTTTATCCTCATTTTCTTTGGCTACTTGACCATTTCCTGCCCCTTTCCCCACAAGGAGCATTCTAGGTCAACTTTTCCTTTCATAATATTTTTCACAAAACTCCGGTTTGCCCAAGGAGACATCCCTGCTGCCCCAGTGATGCTGGATCTTTTAGGCTGTTCTTCACAGATGCAGTGATGTCTCAGCTCAGCATCTGCCCTGTGAAAGGGGCACAGGGATTTCTAGAGTATCCAAAACTTTATTAACTACCACAAAAAAGTCAAACGGTGCCCCCCAGAACCTGTGTGGGTGAGACTGTTGCTTTTCAGATGGACGTAGTGCACAGGAATGGCAGCTGCTCCTTTGCCGGCGTGCATGGGACTGTCCTCTCACCATTTTCAGCGTGGCATTGCTGCATGGCTTTGGCTGATGGACAAACCTTGTCCCTCTTCTTCAGGGTAGGTACTCAGGGCACTGAAGAACATTTTCATTCCCAAGGGATTGTCTGTAGGCAGAGAAAATCTTCTGGGAATGACAGAATTGCTCTCTTTCTCTAATCAGTATCTGCAAGCAATGCTCACTCTTCAGTACGGGGCTTTCAGAGGCTCTTGAGGTCAGTAAAGCCTTTCTGGGGCATGAATGAACCAGCTGTTCTTGGACATGCGCTGTGGGAAGCATGAGCTGGAGGGAAATTCAAAAGGCTCAGCTGTTAGTGACTATTTTTCAGGTGTCAAAGCAAAAAGTAAGAAGCAAGGAGCTGAATAAGAGCAAGTGCTTTGTAGATATTCAGAGAGAATTCAAATATTAGGAGAGGAGGCAGAGTTATGCCTTGTTCTTCCTGAGGAGCCTCCTAGCAGAGGCTCTGCTTGCAGTCCTGCATGCTGCTTTACCAAAAAATATCTGAACCTGAGAGGATATGGTTCTTGATCCCCAGCGCACCAAGAGCTTGGAGCTCCCAGGAACTCTGACGTCATTGCTGGTGTGAGTGATTCTTCTTTGAAAAACTACTTTGGAGATCTGTGATCTGGAGCACAAAGGGTTGGAGTCAGCTGTTGTAACAGGTCTATGACTCGGCGTATCGTCATCCATCACAAACGCGTGGGGACTGGGCATGAGTTATAGTGACCTTTACGTTGTTTCTCAGCCCTTCCATGAGGAATCTGTGTTCTTGAGTTTTGCTAATGTTCAGGAGAAAAACTCCAAAGTGTCTGAGGAGCTGGTTTGTGTTTGGGACTCTGTGGCATCCCCTTTGGCTTTCTGGGCTGCTCAGGGATATGCCGCCCATGATAACGTGGGCGGCAGAGCTCGTTTTTGCATGTTCCCTTTGCGGTGGCTTGAAGTGAGGCTGAACAATTGGGCAGGTTCTGAGATGGTCATTCAAACAAATGGCCTGTCTGTGGTCTGATCTGGATTGGGACTTGTTGTGTGACAAGTTAGCCTGAGAGTGCCTATATTTGGTTTATGCTGGGCTGAAACCTTTGTGAGCCGCTTCTGGGTAGCGGCGTTGATAGTTGATATCACTCGCTCCCGTTATTGCGGCTAGGAGCAGCGCGTGGTCTCCTGACAAGTCACTGATAGGGCTCTTCAAAACCAAGCTTTGCGGCCACCATGCAGCCAGAGCGGCGTGTCTGCTTCTCAGAAGTGTGAGCTGCTCTGTCAGGGCTCAGCCTGAGCTGTAGCTGCTGCCAGGATCTGAGGATATTTGGCTGCTCTTCTTGTTTTCTCATAATGAACTCACACTTCACCATCTATACGCTGTGGCTCCCCGCCAGCTCTCTGTCCATCTCCTGGTCAGGTGCTGGTGTTTATTATCTCCCTGGTATTTTTAACTGCAGCACCACCACGTGGTAGAAAACAAAAGAGGTTCATGGAAAGAAAAGACTAGAAAAAGATGGCAGTTAAAGAAAAAAAGGATGAGCTGAAGGCAGGGAGAGGAAGGATGGGGAAATGATTAGGGAGGTGAAGGCCTTTTCAGTGTTCTGTGGACACAAAAAGCCTGTGATGAAATGGTGGAGTGAGAGCTCTTCTTATTAAAGTAACAGCAGGAGGAATTCTGCTTTTAATTCAGAGTAAAGAATCATCATTCTGCTAGAAACATGCACATGAGCTGTGAAGAGGGCAGGCAGCTCGGGTGGCTCTGGACATGGGAACTGGTTTCCCTCTCCCACCCAGTTCCTCCCATCTGCCCTCACACTGTGCAGTACAAAGTCTCCCACAGAAGGAGGGAAGGAGGCTGTGGTGTGTGTCCAGAGTACAAATGCAGGACAGCTTCTGCAGCTCCAGTTTTGGAGTCTCCCAGATGTAATGTTGGGAGCCTGGCAGGGCTGAAAAACAAAAAGGAATGATTGCAGTTGCTGGGATCTTGACAACAGTGGCCACCCAAACTTTGCTGTTACATAAACCTAGAGACTTGCAGCTCAAAGTTTATTGTGCACCTGGAAATGGAGAAAGTTCCTTTTGAGCCTTTGCTGTCAAGGGTGGAGAAGGTTCTGTGCCTAAATTAATCCTCTCTTATAAACATGCTTCCAGAGTTTATGCAACAGGAGTTAGATGAGTCCCAGGAAAGCCCTGACAGGAGGAGAGCTCTCCAAGCAGGCTGTACCATGGAGGTTAGCCAAGGATATGCCGTGGAATACGGATGGCCGGAGGATTGCTTCCCTCCTAGTGACTTCAGCTTGTGCACTGGGGTAGAGCTGGGTCTTCTACATCTTCTTTAGTTGAGAGTTACATCTCTATTTATGGGAAAGACAGAGCCCTAGACCCCGTAGGGAGGTCAGATCGACCATCCTCTTCAAAAGGAAACCTATAAATGCAACCAAGTGTTTGTTAGGCTTCAAACTCCTCTTCTTTAAGAGAAGGTGCTCGGTTTAATGAATCTTCCTGAATAATACCAGCTGTTCTGCGGGTAAACGGAGGACACGGGTCTCTACAGTTTGTCAGGTAAAAATCCTCCACCCATGCTTTTTTATCTGTAAGGGAGAGAGGCCAAGAATGGCTCTTGGTTTGGACTTGAAATTCAGTGTGTGAAATTCACCTCTCACTTGGCACTTGTGCCTGCACACTCTCGCTTTTAGGATTCCCAGTGCAGCACCAATAAGCTAATACAGGAAGGATAGTTTTGGCTTATAATAGAGAGGAATTACTTGATTTTCTGTCCTGAAATATCTGCTCATAGCCCACAAAGAGTCCTGAGAAATCGGAAAAGCAGCAGGCAACCTGAAACTCTGCATTTCTGGAGAGAGACACAGCTGCCAAAAAGCTTCTATTTTGGGGGAAAAAGGAGGTTTGGCTGCTGTAACATGATGACAGTGATAAATGGACTGGGAGTCCCACTTGGAATAAATTATTACTGACAGGAGTCCAAATAAAACAAGCGAAACCAGAGCGACTTGGGTTAATATGGTTATAAACCAAGGAAGCAGGATCTAAAGCAAATGTGAAAGTTGTCTGCGGTGCTGGTTTCAGAGGAAACGCTGAGCTCTGAGTCTGCTGACACAGAGCTGGCTTTACCAAACTCCGGAGGTTTTAGAAAAGGAAGCTGAAGAATATATTCTTTTCAGTGCTTCTGCTTTTCTGTTTTTCACTTTCTTTTTATATCTGGGCAGAATTGCCTTCACCTGGAACATCTCCAAGGTGCTGCTCCTTGTATTGCCTGATAAAACCTCAGGATCTTGCACACCTGGCCAGACGAATGCATACAGCCGCATGACAGTAATCTACCTGCAACTCATCCAACAAGAAATCTTTTGTTATTACAGAATTACACAGGATTAGAAAGTCGGTGCTATTCTCTTCTTTGCAATCCAAACCTTAGCTCTAAGCTACAGAGTCTTTCAGCTGGTTGCTGTGCCAGGTTTTGCACAGGTTTTGTGGAGATGCCCTGAGGCCAGCCGCACAAGCACAGCACGTTCTCTCCCTGACAGCTGCAGTTAGGCAATCGGCAATGCTTTACTTTTATATTATATCGAAGCACAAAGTTTGAAGTGTCTAAGGATTAATCTGTCACCAAGTGACAGCCAGCTGTTTACCCCCAAACTGCTTTATTTAATGATTATTTCTCTGTAGTGCTGAGAGGCCCCAATAAACAACCGGGACCTTCTTGTACTTAGTCCTGTACAGAAGCAGCACAAAAGGGGTTATTTTTTTAAAAGCTTGCAACTAGAAGATGAAGAGAAAAAATAAAATTGATTAAACAGGTTGCAGTGTGGAAACCAGAGACAATATTGATCCCATGGTAGTCTAGGATTTCAGCACATTTCTAGCCCAAACGGTGGCAGGTTCTTTCAAAGCAGCGTGGGAAAGCTGTAGGGTGGATTTGGAGAGGGAAGTTTGTTTTGTAATCGTGTTATGTTGTATTTTCAAGCTCGACAGGCAACTGGGATGTCCATGATTTAAAACATGACAAATTTGCAATGGAGATTAGTATTGTAAGTCCTCAGAGTGAATGACAGATCAGGGGGTAAGGTCATGAGCTCTTCTGATTTTTCCTCCCTGCATGGAGTACTTCAGCAGCCCAGTGCTAGCACGAGGTCAAACCTTATTAGCATCAGGGAAAAGGTGGCTTTTCCAGCAAGCAGTTTATACAAGTCAGTGCATGAATCGGCTGATAGGGAAGATAATTCCCCTTTGCTTTCGCTGTTTGTCTGCACAGGGGTCACTCACGAAGGCCCGGGCAGACACTTGCAGTCGCAGGGTGGATAAAGAAGCCAGGGCCGGGCACCCCAACCTCACCACAAACACTTAAGCACATTTTGAACAGCAAATCCCACCAGGCTTTTAATAACAAATTACGTATTTAGAGTAAGTCCCAGGGTGCTGCCCAAACACATGAACTACCATGTTAAAGCTGTCACTTGGGATGCTACATCCCATCCATTAAAGAGCCTGTTTAGTCTTTGTTCCCGCTGCAGCCAGGCGCTGATGGAAGGCAGGTCCCCTGGAGATCCTTGGTGCTGTGGGATGTTTACATCCGCCGGCTGAGGCAGGGGAGAGGCCAGAGAGGGTCTCGGGCTCGGGATGGGTGGCCTGGGACCCTCCTCAAGGAGAGACCTGGTGGGTCTTGACTCCAGGAGTGGGCTGAGGAGAAAGCGCGGGCTGAGGTGGTCGTGCCCTCCCTGAGGAGAACGTGTAGGCTGGGGATGTCTGCACTGTCCCTGAGGAGAAAGTGCAGTTAGGGGGTGATTGTGCCCTTCATGAGGAGAAATGGCAGGCTCTGAGAAAGCACAGGCAAGGGGTGATGATTCCCGCCCTCAGGAGAAAGCCCAGGCCAGGCTGGTCGTGCCCTTCATGAGGAGAAATGGCGGGTTCTGAGGAGAAAGCGCAGGCAGGGGGTGATTGTTCCCTCCCTCAGGAGAAAGCCCGCGCTGGGGCAGTCGTGCCCTTTGTGAGGAGAAATGGTGGGCTCTGAGAAAGCACAGTCAAGGGGTGATGATTCCCGCCCTCAGGAGAAAGCCCTGGCCAGGCTGGTTGTCCCCTTCGTGAGGAGAAATGGCAGACTCTGGGGAGACAGTGTGGGCAGGGGTAGTTGTAGTTGTAGTTGTGCCCTCCTTGAGGAGAAAACCACGGGTGGGGGTGATCGTGCCCCTG
>NW_010319027.1:0-292 GCF_000700745.2 Antrostomus carolinensis | reverse complement strand
AAAGCGCGTGCAGGGGATGGCGCCGTCCCTCAGGAGAAAGCCGGGGCTGGGGTGGTCGTGCCCTTCGTGAGGAGAAATGGCGGGCTCTGAGGAGAAAGCACGGGCAGGGGATGTCGCCGTCCCTCAGGAAAAAGCGCGGGCAGGGGATGCTCGTTCCCTCCCTCAGGAGAAGCCCGGGCTGGGGGTAGTTGTTTCCTTTGTGAGGAGACAGCGCGGGCTGGGGGTGGTCGTTCGCTCCCTCAGGCGAAGGCGCGGGCTGGGGCGGTGCTGCCCATGCCCTCCCTGAGGACAA
>NW_010319026.1:8821-9029 GCF_000700745.2 Antrostomus carolinensis | reverse complement strand
GCTCAGCACCGATGCCCAGGAGCTATGCTGCGGGGAGATGGGAGCAAGCAGGGTGTGAGGAGAACCTCTGGGTCTGTGCTCAGGGGGGTCCTCACACCCAAAAACACAGAGCCCCTGTGCCATGCCATCAGCATCCTGGGTCATCAGTAACCCCAGTTGGGGTGAGTGCCCGCTCCCAACATGTGCTGGGCAGGGACCTGTGCAGGCA
>NW_010319026.1:8105-8610 GCF_000700745.2 Antrostomus carolinensis | reverse complement strand
GGTGGTTGAGCCCCAGCGTCCTCCCTCGGGATGGCCTGGGGCAGCCGGGGGGTCTCCTGCCTCTGGCCCGACCCGCTGCCTCCCCCCTGCAGTACGGCATTGTGCTGGACGCCGGGTCCTCCCACACAGCCATGTTTGTCTACAAGTGGCCTGCGGACAAGGAGAACGACACCGGGGTGGTCAGCGAGCACAGCATGTGTGACGTGGAGGGTAAGGGCCGTCCTGGTCCCCGGGCTGGTGCCTGGGTCTGTCGTGTCCCCGGCAGGCAGGGCACCGTGATGGTGCAAATGCCCCTGCCATGCCCAGCTGCCTCCCTGTGTATTCACCAGCACAGGGAGGTGTTACAGGGGATCCCCAACCCCCCCATTTCCCCCCAGGGCCTGCAGCCATGTGTGTCTGTGCTTTGTCCTTTCCTGGCATGTGTTCAGAGAACCACAGACTGGTTTGGGTTGGAAGGAACGTTAAAGCTCATCCAGTCCCAACCCCCCTGCCAGCAGCAGGGACC
>NW_010319026.1:0-7844 GCF_000700745.2 Antrostomus carolinensis | reverse complement strand
ATCATCCTCGTGGCCTCCTCTGGACTCGTTCTAGCTGCTCCATGTCCTTCTGCTGTTGGTGGCCCCAGCACTGGAGGCAGCACTGCAGGTGGGGTCTCAGGAGAGCGGAGCAGAGGGGCAGAATCCCCTCCCTCAACCTGCTGGCCACATCAAACCACCAGGAAACACTTCAGCTCCCTGCCCAGCCCAGCGAGGAGCACGGAACGGTTTTCCACTCTCCATTTAAGCCACTTTTCCCCAGCTGTCAGCCAGTGGGGGATGTGGCACGGGCAGGGAGACGTGGCTGGACCCTGGATGGCTTCATGCCCACAGAAACCCACAGCACCTGCCTTTTGAACACCCTGGGGGGGCAATACTGCCCACCGAGCATCTTCCCACCACCCGCAGGGAGCAATGCTGTTTCCTCTCCACAGGTCCTGGCATCTCCAGCTACAGCTCCAACCCTCCGGCTGCTGGGACAAGCTTGGTGCAGTGCCTGAATCAGGCTCTGAGAGACGTACCCGGGGAGAAGTACGCGGGCACCCCACTCTACCTGGGTGCCACGGCTGGCATGCGCCTGCTCAAGTGAGTGCTCGCTCTGGCTGTGCCAGCTGCCTGGCCTCAAACACTGCCTGGGGAGCTCTGTCATGCCACCCTGCCATCTCACCAACCCTGGCAGGGGTGGAGATGGTGAAGGACAGCTGCCATATGTCCCCTTTGCCAGGCAAAGCTCCTAACCCTCCCAAGCTGCCCAGCTCCACGTCCCTTGTAGAGGTGCTCCTGCCTTTCAGAGCAGGAGATGCTCTGCAGGGCACAGACAGCACGTCCCTGGCTGAAAAGGGGCTGGCATAGGGGTCAGCAGTGGGATAACCCACCCAGTCTTTTTGGCTAGCCAGGAGGAAAGTCCCCCTGCACCCATCACCAGGCTGATGGGATACAGAATAGTTACCCCTCAAAAACCAGACAGAGGAGGGAGTCGTGCCCCCCTTGCCCAGCATGGGGTATGGCTCAGGAGGAGGGAGCACACCTCCACCCCTGCTGCCTGCCTCCTTCTCTGGCACAGACAAGGGGAATTAGCTGGGTTTTTTGGGGGGACATCCCTATGGACACCCAGGTGAGGACCCATCTGCCCCACGTGCTGCAGTGGGGCAGGGCCACAAGGGCTGTGTGGGCAGTGGGGGCTCCACTCGTGGCACCAGGCGCAGCCCTGACCCTCTGCCCTCTTGCCTGACCTGCAGCATCATGAACCCACAAGCTTCAGACACCGTCCTCAGTGCCGTGGAGGCCAAGCTGAAGTCATACCCCTTCAATTTCCGGGGGGCAAAGATCCTGTCAGGGGAAGAGGAAGGGGTCTTCGGCTGGGTCACTGCAAACTACCTCCTGGAGAACTTCATCAAGGTGGGCAGGGGAGCGTGGTCCCCTCTGGGGACAGCTGTGGTGGCCAGGCTGTCTGCAGCTCATCACATCCTTATGCCCACTCTTGTCTTCCTTGCTTAGCGTGGGTGGCTTGGGGAATGGATCCAGCCCCAGAAGAAGACCCTGGGGGCTATGGACTTTGGGGGTGCTTCCACACAGATCACCTTTGAAACAAGGGACACCATTGAAGACCCTAGAAACGAGGTGAACCTGAAGCTGTACGGCCAAGCGTACAAAGTGTACACCCACAGCTTCCTCTGCTATGGAAGGGACCAGGTCCTCAAGAGGCTGCTCTCAAAGCTCCTCCAGGTACCAGCATGTGCCCAACAGGGATGCCAGCTGTCATCACTCCACGGGTGCCCCCTCACCTTGGTTTTTATACAGGGGTGACCCCCAGCCCTGGCTCTAGGACAGCCCCTCAGGGCCGGCTGGGCACCTTTCCCAGCCAACTCTTGGGTTTTGCCCCTGACCCTCTCCCATGGTCCCAGGACTTCCTCCCACCCTCTCCATAAGGTGTTGCAGCCCTTGACCAGAGCCAAGACATCCCGAGTCACCTCGAGATGCTTGTGGTAACTGCCAGCTCTGTGTCCCGCTGCCCAAGCTCCTCGGCAGCTCCCCAGCAGGGACATGGAGACAGGCAGCGGTGCCGGGGCTGCAACACAGCATGGGGGGAGCCGGGGATATGGCAGAGCTCACATGTCCCATGTGTCACTTCTCCGGCAGGCTGAGAGCTACCAAGCAACCGTCCACCATCCCTGCTGGCCCACGGGCTACCGCAAGAGCCTGACGCTGAGCAGCATCTATGACAGCCCCTGCACGGAGAAGGAGAGGCCCAGCCTTGCCCTCAACACCACCATCACTGTGGTTGGCACTGGGAACGGGAGCCTCTGCTCTCTGCATGTCAGCAAGCTCTTCAACTTCAGCACCTGCTCCTTCTCCCGCTGCTCCTTTGATGGCATTTTCCAGCCAGAAGTTTCAGGAAACTTCATTGTAAGCGCTGGCGTGGAGCAGGGTGGTGGCCTGGCTGCGGCGTGGGCAGGTGTCCCCATCCCCCCAGCATCATGCAGCAGCAAAGGCTGACCCCCAGCTCTGCCAGGGCGGTCGCTTGTGCCCACCACGCTGGTCAGAGTGGCTGTTTGTGGTGAGAAGGTTTGCCCCCAGCCTGTCCCACAGCCACGTCCTTTCCTCCATCAGGCCTTCTCTGCCTTTTTCTACACGGTTGATTTCATCCAGACAGTGATGGGGAGACGCGTGCACTTGCCCAGTGACCTGAAGGATGCTGCTGAGACCATCTGTGCCACCAGCTGGAGTGAGGTGGGCTCCTTGGGCACAGTGGGGAGGAGAGGGCTGCTTCGTGTGGGGCATCACCCGGGCTCTGAGAGCAGCCCTTGGAGAGGGCTGGTTGTCCTGGCACCCATGGAGTATGGGGCGGGTGGGTGACAGCTCCCACATGGGACCAGGAGAGGCTCAGGTGGGTACTGGCAGCACCTTGGCTAGCCAGATGCAGCCACCCAGAGCTTCAGGCCACAGAAACAAAGTCTGGACCCTGTTGGCTTGACCCCTTTTCTCTGTCCCTCCATGCATCCCAGCTGCTCCAGAAAGCCCCTAAGCTGGAGAAGAGGCTGCCGGATTACTGCGCTGTCAGCATGTTCGTTTATTTGCTCACCACCAAAGGCTACAACTTCAACAACCATTCCTTCCCCAACATCGCCTTCCAGAAGAAGGTGAGTAACACCAGAGCACATACTCATGCCATGGTATCTGTTTGGAGTTAGGCCAAAAAGCCCTGCAGGAGAGATGATCCCACAGCAAGAAAGCCAAGCAATTCCCCCAATCCTGGGGAACAGGGGCAGAATGGGACTCCCAGTTTTTGGGTGGATCTTCTAGGAGCTGGGGAAAAAATGAGCTGAGCTGACTGTAAGGTGGTGATGGAGTCAGGTTCTCCAGTCTTGGCCTCAAGACACCAGTCATATCAAATAACTCTCTGCTCAGGCTTGTTGGGAAGTTATCTTGGGGCAGGATCCCACCTTTGATAAGTGCCCTCACCTGCACGAGCCATGGGATGGGCAGCGAGGTCAGGACTGGCCTGAGCAGGTGAGATCCTGCTCACATGGGATGAACCCATGGCCACTGCTTCATCCCTGGGCTGGCTGGACCCATGGGCGAGCAAGGGCTTAGGGTGCTGTTGACCTCCCCATGTTCCTCTCCTCCACTGGGCTGACAGTGAGGTGGTCCCTGGAAGGTTTCTTGAGGCCCCTGGTGCTGGGTTGACCAGGGTGGTGACCATGCCATGATGTTTCCACAGGCAGGAGAAACTTCCATCGGCTGGGCCCTGGGCTACATGCTGAACCTGACCAACATGATCCCACCAGAGAAGCCCTCTTCTCACAAAAGCATGCTGTACAACTACTGGGTCATCCTCATCCTGCTCTTTGTGGTGACCACCTTGACATCTCTGGTGACTGCCGTCTGCCTGCTCCGGCGCAGCAAGTCCAGCGCAATCTAACGGCAGGGACAGGACCCAGCACCATCCTTCCTGCTGGAGTCTCCATGGCCAGAACACTTGGGATGCAGCAAATGCTCAGAGATGTCCTCCTCCAAGACCTGGTGCTGCCTGTCCCAGAAGGAAAGCTGTCCCTTTTTGCCCTCCCCTTGCTTCCAAGCTGCAGAAAGTGGGGGACAGAAGAGGACCCCTGGCTCTACAGGAGAATGGCTTTAAGGGTTTCCCAGTGCTACTCAGGGATGGACCCCAGGGCAGGCTCAAGATCTGGATGTTCAGACCTGGGGTCTAACTAGACCTGGGCTGGACTGGGCCAGTAAGTCCAGACAACAGCAGGATTTATTTTGATGGACATGGGGTGGGTGGGGAGCGTCACTCTAGTCCTCTCTAACCTGTCCCTGCAGCATCAGCCCTGCCTCCCGGGGAGCTCGGGGCATCACCCAGAGCCTGTGCTGTCCCTCTGGCCACAGCACAAACCCTACTGACCTTCCTGGGGGCCAGATCTTGGCCTGGACTTCCAGCAGCCTCAGCACAGGGGCTTTGGGTAGGGGCTTAGCAACAACCAGCCGGGGGGAGCAGGCAGCTTCCCAGGTCCTGCTTCAGCAACCAAACACGGTGCCTTCCCCATTCCTGTGCTTCCTAAGCCAGACTCAGCTTTGCCACAGCCAGAGCCTCCTCCGTCCCCCCCGGCAATGGCACAAAAAGCCCCCGGGGCTTCCTGGTGTGTGGCTGTGCCAGCGCAGAGGTGACGGCTCGTGGTGGGACTGGGGCTTTGTGCTGCTTTAGGATTTGAGCCCTGCAACACGCCAGGCAGCTGGGAGGATGCACCCTCGTTTCCAATTGAGAGCAGGGATGTCCAAACATGCAGAAGGTTTGGTTGATTTTTTTTTTTTTTATAATCAGAAATAAACCTTTGTAACCACTCCTATGGCTCTGCAGCTCTTGATCAGCAACAGGCTGGTCAAGCCTGACTGTCCCTCAGGGGCAGAGCCGCTTATGGGGTCTACTCGGACACAGCCGCAAGTCGGGCTCTGCCTGAAGATCTCAATCCCTTGGAGCCTGCCCAGTGCTGAGACAGCATCACGGCTTTGCTCTTCACCAGTGTGGAGAACCTCCCCAAGATGCAACAAGGTGGGCTTGAAACCTCACTCCAGACCCAGGCTCACCTGGAGGTGGAAGTTTCAACCAGCCACGGTTGCAAAGCTGAGGTTCCCCAAGTGCCAGAGGTCCAGTCACCCAAAGGCGTGAGCCAGCAGCGCTCAAACCGACTCTGCCCCGTGCATTCAACGCTGCGCTCACGGCTGCAGCCTCCACACAGGGAAAACACATAGGGACCACACAGCTCCCTGGGGACTGGGGCTGGTCCCCAAGGAGGGCAGGAGACCAGTCCACGGGGTTGGCAATTTGTTTGAGTGGTTGCTGGCAGCTCTGAGCCAACACAGCACACATCCAGCCACCGGGCAGCTGCTCAGGGCCAGTCCCAACTCACCAAGCCCATTTGGAAAGAGCCTCCTGCCCCTGTGTTCCTCCTGCTCCAGGAGAGAAGCAGCTTCAGTGAGAGCTGCAGTTTCTCGATGCTCTCCTTGCTCTCACAGGCAGCACAAGCTCTGCTCCCCGCTCCGGCTGTGCTTGGCTTAACCCGCCCGTTCCCTGCAGCCACTTTGCTTTTAGCTGTTCTGGTGGCTGCTCTCCAGCTCTCTGCACAGGCCAAGCGTGATGCCACTTCAGATGAGGTTCTGAGCCCAAAATCCAGTTTCCTCCTGGGCCCCTCATCTCCCCAGCACAGGGACTCCCTCCCGTGGCGATGCTCAGGGATTGTCTCCAGCTCGCCCACAGAAGGAGACATTCCTGGTTTCTGAAGTGGGAAGGCTGCTGCTCTGCTCTAACTGCCAGAACCCAGGCTGGGCTTCCCCTTCTAAGAAACTCGGCTGTGGCTGCAGCCAAGATGATGAAGGGAGTGGAGCATCTCCCTTGTGAGGAAAGGCTGAGGGAGCTGGGGCTTGGAGAAGAGGAGACTGAGGGGTGACCTCATTAATGTTTATAAATATGTAAAGGGTGAATGTCAGGAGGATGGAGCCAGGCTCTTCTCAGTGATGCCCAATGGTAGGACAAGGGGCAATGGGTGTGAGCTGGAACACAGGAGGTTCTGCTTCAACTTGAGAAGAAACTTCTTTACGGTGAGGGTGCCAGAGCCCTGGGACAGGCTGCCCAGGGAGGGTGTGGAGTCTCCTTCTCTGGAGACATTCAAGACCCACCTGGACACCTTCCTGTGTGATCTCATTGAGGTTCCTGCTCCGTCAGGGGATTGGACTGGACGATCTTTCGAGGTCCCCTCCTAACATTCTGTGATTCTGTGTGCATCAGAGCTGGACACTCACCAAGAGCAGCCAGTTTGCTCTAGTCATGACTTGGAGTTTGCTGTCAGGAAAGAATGAAGTAAAAGAGGCTTCTCAATCTTCCCACGTGCCCCTCTGGATGCGTGTGGGATTCAACAGGACCATTCCCTTGCCAGATGGTTACGGATCTGGGTGGAGAGTTTGGGACTGGCCAGGTGACATACCCAAGAGCCAGGTGGACATCACACAGAGGGACTCTGGGCACACGTGCAGCCCCACTGCGGGGGCAGAGAACACCCGTGGGGCTGCAGGGCTCTGCTCAGCCCCACTGAGGCAGGAGAGAAAAGCCTTGCTGCTGCGGGGCAGAGACACTGTGACCAGTGAGGCTCAAGAAACAGACAGCACAGGGCAACATCTCTGCCCACTCACAGCTTCGCCCAGACCCATCCGTGCCTGCAGTCATTTCACAGCCTCATGCTGTCAGATTGCAAGTGCCACAGCCTCAGAGGGACCAGAGCTCCCTGCTCCAACATCTACTGCAGGGGCTGCCTCAGGGTGACACCTGCGCCCCAGCTCTCCCTGTCCCACTGCCAGCCTGTGCTATGTCCACAACATGTGCTTTCAACTCTTGGCTTTTATTGTATCCCCTGCATGTGATGTTCAGAGACTGCAATCCCTACGGTGCCTCCGTCACGCTCTCACTGCAGGATGGACTCATCCGAGCTCCCAGGCAGTGCCACAGAGCCCACCAGTCTTGCAGGCAGGCTGGGCAGGCAGGGGGGTGTGAAGCTGAACACGGGCACAGTGTGCTCTGCTCTGCTGGCTACTCCACAACATCCCCATACTTGTTCCTCCTCACTGGCAGTGCCATGCTCTCGCTGTCCTCTGGGCTGGGCAGATTTTCTGCAACAGAAAGAACAAGCTCCCTGTACGCCCAACTATCCTGGCGCGTTTGCCAGGGGTGAGCAGAGACCCACAGAACCTGGTGAAGTGTTTAAAGCCTCTTCAGCTAGGCCCAGCTTTGGGAGCTCAAGGTACCAGTGCGAGAAAGCAGCAAGCAGCCATGGGAACCACCCTGCTGTCCTGGTGCCCTCCCCCAGCTCTGCCCACTGTACAGAGCAACCGAGGTGTGGTGGGATTTACTGCCTCCCTCCATTCCCTACCCTCTTCTTCCTCTTCCAGCAAACAAGCCCTTCACACTGGCTCTCAAGAATCCACAAAGCAGGCAGGGCAGCAGGCAGAAGCAAGTGCTCCCACCCCACGCTACCAGCCCCACTCAGGTACCTGCAGCACAGGTGATGGCCCCAGAGCACAGAGGGACACAGGAGCCATGAGACCAGGCAGGGAGCTCTGGCCACCCTAAAACTGCTGCCACCCATCCCTTGGCTGCAGGGTGCCAAAGTGCAACTTATATGGGGATTTTGGCAATGACACAAACAGGCACCAGCTTAATTATGACCTACAGGAAGGCTGGGGAGGGACTTTGGCCAAGGGCAGGGAGTGAGAGTACAAGGGGTGATGGCTTGAAACTGGAAGAGGAGACATGGAGCTGAGTTGTGAGGAAGAAATTCTTTGGTGTGAGGGTGGTGAGACAGTGTCCCAGGTTGGCCAGA
>NW_010319025.1:296-771 GCF_000700745.2 Antrostomus carolinensis | reverse complement strand
AATTAACTCCATCTCAGCCAGACCAAATACACTCTCCCCAGCTGCAAAATGTGCCATTTTTTTCTCTTCCCCTTCTTACTTATTTTATCACAGAGCCATCACCATTGTTACTGATTGGCTTGGCGTTGGCCAGTGGCAGGTCTGTCTTGGAGGCGGGCGGCATTGGCTCTGTCAGACACAGGACAAGTTTCTGGCAGAAGCCACCCCTATGCACCTCCCCGCTACCAAAACCTGGCCAGGCAAGCCCAATACAACTCCGTTCCCTGGGACAATGCAATTTCCCTGTCGCAGCAACAGCTCTGGCTGCAGAGCACCAATGCAACGGGACCCTGCAGAGAGGAACTGCTGCCTGCAGCAGATTGAAGGAGCAGAAAACTGTGTAGGTCTGGCTATATTAGCCCCTGGATTTTGGTGTGAGGGTGTTGAGACAGTGTCCCAGGTTGGGCAGAGAAGCTGGGGCTGCCCCTCCCTGGAA
>NW_010319025.1:0-251 GCF_000700745.2 Antrostomus carolinensis | reverse complement strand
TTCAAGGCCAGGCTGGATGAGGCTTTGAGCAACCTGGTCTAGTGGAAGGTGTCCCTGCTGCTGGCAGGGGGGTTGGGACTGGATGAGCTTTAATGTCCCTTCCAACCCAAACCAGTCTGGGATTCTGGGATTCTAATTTGGCCTAACGGGGGTCACAGAGATATACAAGTACAAGTCAAAAATGTCTTCTGGTATCCAGGCACTCTGAAGAGCTGGCATTTGATGAGGAAAAACTTCTTTCCTGTGAGGGT